>NW_026136719.1:19302621-19385121 GCF_905237075.1 Dicentrarchus labrax | reverse complement strand
ACATAAACACCATCCCTCTCATTTGCTCTCATCCCGTTGCCATGGTGACCTGCTACTTTATTGTAGGGGAGACACCAATCTTCCGAATCTTGTGTGAATTTATATGGCCATACCAGCAGATTAAGTACACTGATGGACCTCTCTTTTTCCAATTACAAAAAGAAGCACTGAGGTTAATGCAAACAATGAAGTTGGAAAATTTCCGCTAATTCATCACAACAGCTGTCAAACACAACTGACACTTCCGTGCCATGAGGAAGAGGTTTTGGCAGGAGATGAGTGGAGGGCTTATGATTTTGGCGGCACTGTGTGGTTGTGTGAGAGAGGAGAGAGCGGGGCTCTTAAGTGTCCTCCACTCTGTGTTGTTTCAGCTGGGCAGCCTCAGGGACAGCATGGAGAGATCCAGAGGGGAGGATTTCAACAACACACATAACAGAAAGACAGACAGACAGACAGACAGACAGACAGACAGACAGACAGACAGACAATACTCCATGCAGACCCTTTGTAAGAAAATCCAATAGTGTAGATATTAAACCATGAATTACTGTAGGTTTTAAATGATAAGATATATTCCTCATTCATCACAATCATCAGTCAAGTGTTGAAGCTATGACCTCATTCAAATTTTACTGACTGAAAACAGGGTGTCAGCGTGCTCTGTTTTTGGACTGATGTTATTCAGATATAGCTCAAGGCATTGTGTGGATTACAATTCCCAAAGGTCTATATATGAGCTATATTGTATTTGGGCCCACAGTATGTGATAGCTGGTGTATTTCCATTTATGTTTTACTGTGGCTGCTACTTTATATTAATCTCGGGTCATACAATGGCAGCATGCCAATAACAGTTTGTCTTATTCACATTCATTAGCCACGACTGGGCTGCTTATTATTGATGTATTCATCAATGGTAACTAAATCACGATGAGATTTTGTATTGATGTAATTTTACATTTGTAGGCGGTCTAGCTGAAATTATATGTTTCCAGTTTCCACTGCAGTAAAGATTTAGTCATTTAAACAGAACAAAATATTGTCATTGTTTCATTGTACTGCATAATAAACTTTGAAAAGGTTGCATTTTTTTGCACATCAATTGAGTAAAGTGATGTTGTGCAATTTGTGTTTGCTAAGGGCAGAAAGAGCCCCACAATCAAAGATTGATTACAACACAGTCGAAACAATGTAATACATATTTATGTACAGTGGGTGACTGCATATCATTACCCTTTAGAGTAGAACAGCTTTGTGCACTGCGTTAATGAAAGAGTGCAAACAAGCTCAACAACATTTTTTGTGAACATACATAATGTGACTAACAGCTGTGATGTTCCTACCATGACAAGTAAAAATGTCAGCTGTGAAATGGGACAATCTCACCTGCTACCCTCGACCGCAGTCTGCACCATGGCCATGTTCCTATGACTGATGTAGGGCTTTTATTTTCAGGGGCCATGTTCAAAAACATTCATCTCAAGCAACAAGATTGTTTGCAGTCTCTCTGCCTTCCCAGTGTTGGAAACCACCAGGTAGCAAAAAGGCCAGAGATACAGTTCTTATATATAATCCTTTTTGGCTTTTAGGCTTTATAGTTTCATGTTTCATAACAGCTTTGGAGGTGATTGTTTAATTCCTTGCAAATATATGTAAATATTCTGGTCACAGCTGCTTTCTTTAAAACAGGTCGCAGAACAGCTTTCTTAAAAATGTTCTTCTTCTCTAAACGTTGCACATTTTTGAATTGCAGTGAATATTTCAATGAGAAAACAGCAAAGTTGTTAATGCTGCTTCTGTCAGGATCTTCGGCATCATGCCAAAATATTGCTTTTTATAGGTAGGGTGAAAAATATTACCTTTATTTTATCCAGTCAGACAAACTGACTGATGCCTTTTGTAGAACTTTACATTTATTTCATTGTCTTCTGGATAGCATGTAGCACAAGTACAAAATTGTAACAAATCATTGATAAAATAATTTATTTCAAAATCTACCTATATATTTAAAGGTGCAGTGCGCATGTGCATGTCCATGAATGAAGGTTTCTTTTTTTGTAGTGATAGGGATATTAGCTACAATAATATGTAAATTACAATGTGCAGTTTAGTCCTTATTTGAAAACATCCAGTAGCTAATCTCACTACTGTTCTCTTGATACATGAAAGGCAAATTGTCTTCCAACTGTGACATCTACAGAAGAATGGTTGGTAGTTTATTTCTTTGGCCTCATGGTGGCAGCAGAGTGACATGGTTGAATTCTTCTCACAGAACGGGGGAGACTTAACAAGGAAATAAATTGTAACCTCATCCTCTGAGCCTTTGAGGAGTCTGGTAAAATTGCTGTGTAAAAACACTCTCATTGGCTTCTCCTCCCCACTCTCTCTCCCTCTCTCCCTCTGTCTTGAGGGGAGGGATTGTAAGGACTGCTCCCTATTAACAAGAGTCTGTGAGAGAGATGTGCTGAAGCGAGGCCAGCTCAGCTCTCAATCTGAAGAATGTGTTGGCATATACAAGGGGCGCCACTCAAATGGAACTTTAATTCATTTACACAAAAAACAGAACAATCGTAAAAACAGACCTCACTGCCGAGAGCTAACAGCTTAGGTAATAAAGGCTGGAACATAACTTCCTTTAACCTGAGAATTAGCCTTTTATAGGGTTTTTCTTTCAATCTCTTTTGCACATTGAATGGGGGGGATAGCATGTCCTTCCGTGAGTGTGTGTATGGCTGTGTATGTGTGTCAGATGGTAGAGGTGGGCTGTGAATGAGCCTTTGATGTAGCCTGCCAAGTTTCCCCTGTGGACAGCAGCTGTTATGATAAACACGCTGTCTAGTAGCAACAGATCCTCCCAAGATGGTTCCCCACCCCTCCTCTCCACTCTCCTCTCCTACTTTCCCTGTCTTTTCTCCCAAGGCTGTGTTTAATGGAAGGGAAATGAAAACAATAGCCCTGCCAGTCTGCAAGCCAGCAACAGCTCTGCCAACCTGACAGTAAGTCAGAGAGACAGAGCCTGGGAGAGAAAGACTGTGATGTACCAAACAGAGTCCCGCCAGTGTTTTGTTTTTTTTTTAAGGTGTTTCCATGGGGGGTGGGGATTGGGGAGATTGATGGTGCGTGACCATCTATATTATCTATCCAGCACGAGAACAGAGACACGAGGCCTGATGGGTGTCTAACATGCTGTATGTGCCACTGATGGAAACCAACTTTCATCGTTTTATGTGAGCTGCATTTTATCTGAGCCAACTTTTCACCACAGAGGTCACACGACTTAGTGGAAACCATTAAATTTCCATTAGTTGTTCTATTTTTGTACAGTTTTCCAGTCTAAAATGCATATTTTTTTCTGGCTCATTATGACCTGTGACCACTCTAACACAAAGAGAAATACTATATACTGATCTCCCCCCTAAAATCTGAGAACCGGTTCTGTGATTTCACTCACACCTAACAGGGACGGGTTTTTCCCCTCTTGGATCCTTGTTATTTAGTTTGTAAAAAATACATGCGTTAAGTATTACAGTAACTGGATATCCAGATAATGTGAGCCTTTTCAAAACAAATAAAAAAAAAATTCAGCATCTTTCTTAAATTAAGAGCACTAATCGGGTTTTTGAAATTTAGAACCAGGCAAGAATGGTTCAAAATGCAACTGTTCTACTGAAAAGGTTGTGTATAATATTTATTTTGCATTCCACAGTTTGCTGACCTTCCAATCCACACTGTGTAAAGACATTTATTTTATTACATGAACCATATACAATCAAAACAATGTCATAACTACCATGGCAAAAAAAATCAATCACTACTAAATAATATCAAGTGTTTATTTTCTCTCCCAAAGTTTACGGCTGATGACATGTTCAGGTGGTCACAGTACACCCACACGAGGAATGTAAAGAAATTAGTCAACACTGTCTTTTGCTAATTCTCAGCTGCCCCGGGTTTACTCATCAAAGTGCTGTCAGGTCTTGTAAAATGATGTCATTCAGCTTTGGGTTTCCATGATCTTTGGCTCTCCACAGTCTTGCCCACGTTGTTGAGTGATGGTATAGGAAGAGTTAGTGGACACACACACACACATACACTGTGGTCACGACAGACCCAAACCACAGGCACCCATTTGGAACGAGTCAGTGAACAGACCTTTATTCCTGCACTGAGCTGCTCTATGAGTAGACTAATTCACTAAAACTCCCAAGCTTTGTGTGTCAGTTCTCTTTACTTATTTTGTTACCTGTGCCTTGCCAGCACTAAAAGCCATTTGGTGCACTCAACGTGTCGCACTAAGTTGCTTTTGTCCTGTTTGCATGCTGACCCTCTTACCTGGATGGTGTTGTTTGTCTGCTGTGTGACCTCAGAGTGAACTCCCTTAAGTTGGCCTGTGGCCCAGTGAGGGATGTGCAGCCCATTTGGCCCTTCAGTACCTGTCCAACACACTGATTGGGTTACTGAGTGTGTGTCGGAGTAAACAGGTACTTCCCCATCTATCCAGGAGCCCTGGCACAGCAGGCGTGTGCAGAGGACAAAGATCATTTTCCACTCTCCTGGAAGCACAAGCCCCAGGCGCCCTGTGTGTGCTTATGTACGCATGCATATTGTGTGCGTGTTTGCGTATGTACAAAAACACTTGGAAATCGTGGGCGTTGGTAGGGAAGTTGAACAGCGCTCCCTACTTAGAGCCTCCAGCCGATTTTTTCCAGAACAAACACCTCTGTGCCTCAAACTCAATCACTGTTTAAGTGTATGTGTGTGTGTTTAAGAATGCATGAAGTGTGATTAGAGTGGTTAATTCAATAAAGACTATCCCACACAAGCTAAATGTATCTCAGTGGGATATCATGTTGCCTGCTCAACCTGTCTCTCTCTCCTCTGCCCAGTACCTCCCAACACACACCCCGATGCACACACACTAACACTAAAGCTCGCCTCAGGCATCAGTCCATAGGCCAATCCATCATGGCAAGTTTGTGCTGATGAGAAGAATAGAAAAAAAGAGCAGAATGCTGGAGAAAGAGAGGGGTAGATGAGGGTTTAGAGAGGGAGAAGAAGGGAAGGGGAGAAGATGTAGAGCCCTGATCATGGTGATGGATGAGGGAGAGGATGCTGGTTGATGGCTACTCTCCCCTTTGAATCCCAAGTGAATGTGAACTCAGGCAGGAAAAATGTACACATGGGATGGCTGGTGTAAAGGGACGCTGGAAACCTGGAGGGAGAAGTAGAGGGGGAAGGGTGAGGTGTGTGTGTGAACATGGGCGATGTGTGGAAATCTGTTGCAAGTTTGATTTTTTTTTTTTTTTTTTCCTATAAATAAGTCCTGTCTTGGTTAGCGCCCATATGCGTGAGAACCCCTGAACAGCAATAACTCACCATGTTGGTTTTCAACAGTGAAAACATCAGACAAAAGGCTGGATGATTTATACTGGTCAGAAATCAGTAAAACTCAGATGGGGAGAAACCACAATACTGTCATGATCTGAGTCCAACAATGGAAGATTGGATAAATGCAGACGCTGGACTGCTTGGAAATACAACAAAATACGACAGGCTTTACCACAACTGGACTATTATATTACCAG
The DNA here is from genome assembly GCF_905237075.1 of Dicentrarchus labrax. Taxonomy (NCBI): domain Eukaryota; kingdom Metazoa; phylum Chordata; class Actinopteri; family Moronidae; genus Dicentrarchus; species Dicentrarchus labrax. The sequence continues at coordinate 19,379,537 of NW_026136719.1, read as the reverse complement.
AGGATGAATATCAGAGAGTTGGCGAGAGAAAATAACTTATTATCCAGTCTATGTGTGCATGTATGTGTATGTTTTAAGTACAGTGTGAGGGGCTAATTATGGCCACTATGCTAGTTGCCGCAATTGCATCCCTAAACAAATAAAGAAACAGCTGAGTAAACGAATCAAAGAATCTCCGAATTATTGATTACTTTTATCAGCTCAGGACTTCTGGAACATCTTGGAAAGGATGCATCTGACTGCAGGGCAATAAAAGTTGGAGAAAGAGAGCAAAGGGTGGAGAGAAGCAAGAGAGGAGATGGAGTCAAAGGAGTAAGTTTAAAGGAGTGGAAAAAGAGGGAGAGAGAGAGAGGGGAGAGGTTTCCAGCGCAGGGCTGTGTGGCTGGCTATGTGCTCCTGTTCTGCTAGGCGGCCGTGGCTGGCTAAATAAACAATCCTAATTGGCTGTGGAGCCCCACTAGTCTGGGGTTTCACTCACTTTCATCCTCGGGAAGCTGCTGGGAAGCTGTGGGAGAGCTGAGGTGAGGCATCATGATAAACACACATGCTCAATCACGCACACACGAGAACTAGCAGACATGCATGCAAATACAGGGTGAAACTTGATTAAATACATAGAGGCTGCTTTTTGATTCTGTTTTCTTTTTGTCGTCAGGTAAATGGTGATACATGAGAGTTTGTATACGAGCTGTGGTGAGTGGCCTCCCTTGCCTGGAGTTTAGCTCAGAGGAAAGTAATGTGGCCACCTGCTTGGCACATCTGGGGATGAGCAATGTACCACACATACATGCATTCAAACTCACTTCCTTGTGCACACAGAAATAGATGCAGACTCAGACACATGCACAATCACACATGTGATTCATACCATAGAAGTACTCGCTCACACAGACAAACACAACAGCCAATTCCTGGATGTGGCGGATGCAGCCAGAGCCCAAATGACTAAGTTACACTAACAAAATTACGACACCGGCTCTGGAACCAATACAGCGCAACAGACTTTATCCATCATGGACCATTTAGATTCATCTGCTGAGGTCGGGTGAAGAAATTAATGATTTCTTCTTTTAACAACACAAGCACAGTCTGGCACACAGTACAGTTTATTTCAATACGAGAGACATCTAGTGGTGTAAACGAGAGCTTACTCCAAGTCTGTCAACTTGTCTAATCATCTAAACTAAACAATAATGCCCATTAGCATTTACTGATGTATTTATCGCAAAAGAGAAGAGCACTGTTGTATGAGGTAGTAATTGTCTATTTATGTTTATTGTGAGTTTACTTTTAATTTTATTGGCTACTTTTATTTAGTTTTGTTCAGGAAAGAATGATGGGTGAAACTGATATGTAGATTTGGTAGAGAGGTCTTGTCGAAATTAAAGATCAAACCAATCAGGTTCTGATTGGTCTTTTCTAAAATGTAAAAGGAAAAGGGTTTTCAATCAACAAAAGCCAAGCTTTTATTCTTTCATTTCTTTTCTCTGCCGCCACTGCTAACCTCTGACACATTACACTGTCTAATGCATGTGCTGTGATCTTGCCTGCAAAGAGTGTCTTAAGAAAAGTACTGAAGACTGTGGTTTCAGTGTGATGGAATTATGTTGTCTGAGAAAAAGAAAGAAGAAGAAAGAGGGGCTCTTTTGCTCGCAAGCACGACTCTGGCCCTTAGCCCGAAGGGGAATTGTGAAAGCAGTTGTCATGGAAGACAGTAGGAGAACAGAGAGAAGGGTAGGAGAAGAAAAGGCTTGCTCTCTGGAGATGTATGCTGCTGGTCACTTGATGTCTCCACTTTGACTGTTCTGTTTCAGAAAGTTACTGTTAACAAATTTGAAAGCAGTGACATGTAATTCTCAACTTACTTTACTTTGCAACTGCAGCATCAAAGTATTGTATATTTATATATGGATAGTTCAGATGAGCAGGAGTAACCACGATGCATACAGTGGCTGTATTTAGGCAGCGTGGCGCTTTGAGCTAAATGCATGCTAGCAGGCTCACATTAATGACAATAACACACTGATGTGTGGTTTAGCATGTTAGCATGCTAATATGCATTACAGAGAAAGTACCACACATCCAGTATATGCTGGTATATTTCACAGATGGTGCAACATAAGAAAGTCAAGGGATCCCCAAAGACATTATGAATCACCCTCAGGGCACAAAGAATGTCTGTGTGAAAAATGTCATGGGAATTCATCCAATAGTGGTTGAGATATTTCAGTCTGGATCAAAGTTGCCAGCCGACTGACCAACCAACAATGTCATTCCTAGAGCGCCGGCACTCAAGTAAAAAGTGAAACACCAGAACTATGAAATGATCTCCGGGAATTACAAGATTTACCACATTAAGGAAAAATACTATAATATATAGAAGAGTCAGCACATCATCCATCACTTGTATAAAAATGTATGTGTTCATGATTTCCACATTTACAAACAGCTTCACAATAAAGATGTGCTTCCTTTCCGTTTAGAAATATCCAGCAAATAAGACACCCAATTGTTTCCTTGCTGTCTTCCAAGACATCTTCTGGAAATTCATGGAGTTCATAGTGGTTTAATGGTTCTGGCAACAGGAACCAAGCTGTGAGTCAAAAGGCTGAATGTAAAGATTGCTTCTGACCCAAACACAGCAGTCCAGCCTGCCTTCATCCTATCTCCCTTCAGAACTTTTCCTCCTCTTCTGTCTCACACTGCTCCTCGCGTGACCAACACACCCGAGGAATCCAGGCAAGCTGAGAGGAGATTCTGTGTGTGTGTGTGTGTGTGTGTGTGTGTGTGTGTGTGTGTGTGTGTGTGTGTGTGTAGGGAATTAAAGACTCTTTATGCAAGTTGTGTGTATGTCAGGCACCTCATGTATCAGACAGCACCTCTGTTCACTGGAGCAAAATGAACAGGAGACAAGGGGCTTTCCTACCTCGCTTGAATACTCTGCTCACAGACACACAGAATCACACACACACATCCACAGACACACACACTCACACACACATAATTACACAGGTTAAAGGGCAGAACTTGAGAAGAAGATGCTGGCTCTTGACAGCTGCTACAGCTACATTTATGAACATGCAGTCATGTTCGTAAATGTGTTTGCCAGGGGTTGAGAAGAAGGGCATTTGCTCCTTTCTGGGGCAATGGACAAGCATTGGAGCCACTAATACCTAGAAATCCATGCACATACCCACGTATGAACACATGCACAGCAACACATATACAGGCACACACACATACAAAGACAGAAAGGTGATAGAGAGAGATGGAGAGACAGCAAAAGGGAGGTGGATTGGATATTGAGTACTGAAAAGACTGGAAGGCGGGGTTGTAGACAAGGAATAGGATTATTTGATAGGGACGGGGGTGGGCGGTAATCACTTTTTCCAGCGACCTCTTCGAAGATGTCATGTCATCAGCATTTCCCTGGCAGTTCACTCGCAATGAGAGAGAGAGAGTGAAGGAGGGAGTGAAGAGAGGGGAAGGAGGGAGAGGCTGAGGGCGCGCTTCTTCCGAAGGTGGCAGGCGGCCAACAACAACAGCCGACTCCAGTAGGTCGGCACAGGAAGGGGGAGTGGGGGTGAGTGTATGAGTGTGTTTGTGTGGACTTGTGTGTGTTTGTGTGTGTGTGTGTGTGTGTGTGTGTGTGTGTGTGTGTGTGTATGTATGTGGGGGGTGCTGTTAAAGCCCTTATGTGTGCACCCTGCACTCCTCAAGCTTTCCCGTTTGTTGTTCCCGAGCCAGAGGGCCTTCGGCTGGGCTGGTCCCAGGGGAGTCATTACACCACATTCCTTTCCCATTATTCCAGGCGTCTCTTTGCGAGCAGCACCATCCCCGGATTCGGCTGGCCTTTCCTCTCGCCCCTGATGTCCCGTGTTTTCATCCTCATCATTAGTTTTTGGTTAATAGCTGGCGCTGCTGAGGTGGTGATGTATCAGAGCGCAAGGGGAGAATGGGGCAGGAGTTTGAAGGGCTTCTGCTACTACAAAGCCTACTTGAGTGTGTGTGGGGGGGGTGTGTGTGTGTAAATTTAAGTCTCCTCCTTGAACTAGATCTCGACAAAATCCCACAGAGCTTCTGGGTTATCCAAGGTCAAATAAAACAGTTAGCAAATTTCTATCTCTAAAGTTGCTACATGCATTTTAATCATACTGTAATCTAGAGAAGGACGACAGAGGGAGAGATAGTTTGCTAACATCTACGACAGAGAACAGGTGTCCCAGTTCCATGTGGATGACTGATGACCCAGCAGGGAAACACCATCAGGGCCTCTTATCACTTGTTCTCATTCTCCACACATTCACTCTTTCTGTCTCTCCCTCTTCTGGGATCTTGTTCTCTCTGCATTGCTTCCTCTTCCCTCCTAAATGTTCTCTTCTTCTTCTCTTCCTCCCGGTGGAGCCTTCTTCCGCTGGGTCTCAGTGACCTGAGAAGGGAGGAATGTTCATCAGAAGTATGTCAAGACTTTTCAAGGTCTCAGATGAGAAGGGCCCGGAGCCTCAGGCCTGGGAGGGGCCTTGTGACTGACTGACAAGTACAGGTGAAAGCGGATTAGGTCAACCTCGTGTCACTAGGGACACACACACACACAGGCTCCAGTCAGGCTATGCCACTCTGGGAAAGAGGGGAAAGGTCAACTACAGCTGTGATGGGGTTAGCTACAGGGGAAAGTAGAAACTGTGTAATAGGGCCTCCAGTCCTCTCTATTTGGCATTTCCTTTTAACACACGCAACGTCCCTTTCACAGGCACTGAGACTTGGAGTGGATAGAACAGATATCCCACCTTGTAGAAATAATCTATTCTATTTTTGTTAAATGTCTATTGAAGCAGTCCAGAAGACCAAATTAACTGTGACCCACTCGACATTGTATGAACTGGACGTGTTCCTTGTTCGGAGGAAACACATTCCTTAGTTTCACCTCTGACCTTGGAGAGAGGGAAGAGATCCTGCAGAAATAAATGAATAAATAAACAACAAGGAGAAAGTCCAGGCTTCTCTGCAGAGGTTGTACTTTATCTTTCTCTCTCTCTTCTGTGTGTGACATGCTTCATTGCTGCTGATAAATCTAAATGAAACTCTTTTCTACAAAGGTTTTCCACATTTTTTACAAAGATGCAACAGTTAACAACTGTCAAATTGAGATAACTCGGCCTTGAAAAGCTGCAAGGTTATTCTGTATTTCTTTATTTTACAGTGTGTGCTATGTGCAACCTGTTTCTCAGCCACTGTGATGACTCTTGGTCATGGAACAGACACTTTGGCTTTGGTTTACTTCCTGTGTCACCTCCCTGCAATGGCATGTACACCCCTAACTTCCTGCCTGGCAGGATGCAGAGCTGTTGTTGGCAGCTAAGCATGACTGTTATTCCTGGCATCAAAAGGTATCAGCTGCTTTTAAACCTTAATAAACACAATAGACATTAAAACATTACCAGACACAAAAAGGACTCCAGAGTGTTCCTGCTCTCACACCTTTCATGTCCTGCCTGTTAAAGAGTCTCTTTCGTCTGTCTCTTATTAAAATGTTCTTATGTTTAAATTTTTTAAACATTAATTAATGTTAATTAATTCAATGTTTACCATTAATTTGTTTGAGACCTGCTTTCTAAGCCACACATAAAAAGCATTGTTTTCATTGCTTAAATGTGGTCCATGCGTGATAGTGGATGATACACGTTTTTTCACAGCAGACATTTTGATATAATAATAGGAAAATAAAGAAAATCTTATTAGTCAAAATAAAGAAAATAAGACTCTAGTAGCTTTTCTTCAGTATGAATTTAAAGATCTAGTGGGTAACATTTGAGAGGATCTATAGGTATGTTGTCATTAGAGTATAACCACCTGAAAATAAGAATTGTTGTGTTTTTGTTACCATACAATGAGCTATTTTTATGGGAGGTCGCCATGTTTCTACAGTGGGCCAGAACAGACAAACCAAACACTGGCTTTGACCTAATCTGCTTCTACCTGTACCTGTACCTTCACACTTTTAAGCGAAGGGTGAAGTGAGGGAATTGCAATCTGCAACTACACAGCTAGATACCAGTACATCCTACACACTTGACCTTTAATAGTTCTTGTTTATGATTTATGACATTCTGTTGAGCTGAGCTCCAACCACTGACTCAGTGTTCAACTCAGCAGTGACTGCAGCGCTCAATCATGTGTAGACCATGTGTTGGAAAATTGTGAGAAAATGTTTTAATCCTTATTGTTGTCAATAACAATTTCCTGAACATTGTGACCTCCTGTTTCCAGTCCACATCCATCAGAGTAAAAGTAATTCCAACAAACTAGGATATATATATATCAAGCCGTTAAATATTCCCTAAAAATATTTAAAGTACAGTCCTGCTCTCAGAAAATTGCAACTGCAACAGATGCAAAAAGAGAGGGAAGAGGGGTAAAAAGATGACAGATAAAGGAAGGAAGGCGCTGAGTGATTAAACTAACAAAAGAGCTGTCAATCAAGACTGGTTTGTACCTGGGGGACATGTCTAATCAGGCAAAATATGAGAAAAGATCTGTGTTAGGTGTAACTTTTTTTAGAACAAACTGTGGCAGAAACATCGGGTCAAGTGGTATTAGCTGTAGGACCGTTGAGAGTAGTATGGGGAGCTGCTTCATTTAACAGATGTGCAAGATAGAACCTTGATGAAGCAGGGGTCAGAGGGACACTGGAAAGACACAGGGTTGTGTTAATATGAAAAAATGAAGCTAAGTCATAAAATAAGTTGGATCTGAGAAACGAAGAATCTGAATCAGAATCAGAATTGGGTTTATTACCAGGTTCACATACAAGGAATTTGTCTTGGTAAGATGGTGCACTACAAGAAACATAGACTAATATAAATAAAGATAAAAATAGAGACAACATATACAATATAACCGTTATTTACATAAATGAGTGAAGAGCCTTATAGTTTGTAGGAATGTGCAAAATATTGTTCAGGGAATGTGCAAGTTGACATATAACAATATTGCAATGTGCCAGATAAAACTAAGGGAAGTGCATTAATGTAACGCATATATTTAGGGTGGGTGGACAGTCAGTATCAGTGGGGGTCCTGGGACCTGTTGATGAGGCCAGCTGCAGATAGTAAACAAAAACTGTTCTTGTGGCTGGAGAATTTTGATCCTGATGGACCACAGCCTCTTGCCAGAGGGAAGTGACTGAAAAAGTGCGAGGGATCAGTCACAATCTTACCTGCAAGCCTCCGGGTCCTGGAGGCATACAGGTCCTGGTGGGATGGCAGATTGAAGCCAATCACCTTCTCAGCTGATACCCTGCAGTCTGCCCTTGTTCTTGGCAGTTGTAGCAGTGTACCAGATGGTGATGGAGGAGGTGAAGATGTACTCAATGATGGCAGTGCAAAAGTGCACCATCATCATCTTTGGCAAGTTGAAATTCTTCACTTGCCGCAGGAAGTATATCTTCTGCTGTGCTTCTTTGGTCAAGGAGCTTATGTTCAGCTCCCACTTGAGGTCCTGGGTTATGATGGTAGCCAGGAAGCGAAGGGACTCCACAGTGTCGACTGGGGAGTCACACAGGGTAATATGGGTGGGTGGGGCTGGGTTCTTCCTGAAGTCCACAACCATCTCGTCTGTCTTTAGAGCATAGAGATCCAGGTTGTTCTGGCCGTACCAGGTCAGCCGATGGTCAATCTCCCACCTGTTGATTAGGGTGGTGTCGTCTGCAAACTTCAGGAGCCTGACGGACGGATGACTGGAGGTGCAGCTGTTAGTATATAAGGAACTTATCAAACATACTCTGTAGACTGGCTTCAGCTACAAGTTATGTATATCCTGACCTTGAAAAGATGGCTTTACATCTTGAAGCTTCATACTGGTTTCCCTGAGTAGTTTCAGGGATTATATTAAGAGTCTGAATAATCTTAGTTGTGCAGGTTTTAGCATTAATGCTCCTAATTAATACACTACATCACTGGCATGGCTAACTGAGATACCATCATAGCTGTTATAAGATAAAACTCTTGCTATAACTCGTCAAACTGTCCTCTGTGAAAATGGCATGCAAGCAGCTTGTTGTCTGATTTTTATCTAAGGGATGTCATGTTTTGTTTATTATCTTTATTTTACAATTTGAGAATGCTTTTTGCATAATACCACGCTGTCTGTTCTCTGTGATAGGATGATGACAATATTTGTATTTTCTTATTTGTGCTCTAACCTACCATGCTATGCATCAAACGCTGTTTTATTTCAACTAAGTATACCTAGATTCCCTCTCTCTTACTGACACGCAGGGTACACAGGAGGTCTCTTTGGTTAAGTATTGAATCCTGTGTTTTAACTGTAAAATAATGCCTCCCAGATGTGCCCTAAGAGCCCAGACACATACAGGGTGTTTTAGAGAGGTTGTTGTGTTAAAATGTGTACGTGCATGTAGTATAATGCTACTACTTACTATAAAGTAATTAATGTAGTGTATTAGTAAGTAGTAGTACATTACCTATGGTGGAATCAGGTGTATTTATGATCTACTGTGTCTGTCCCAACCCTCAAATATCAAAAACAAATTAAAAACACAGGCTAAACCTTGGAGCACTTTTATTCACACATAGGTGCATTGTATGTTTGAAAGTTTTATACAGGTCTTATAAACATAAAACATTCTAAAAAAGACCCCATGACAATTGTCACATGACCTGTTTTGGCAAGTGCTATTATACACCCATTCCCCAGACACACACACAGAGCGCAGTGTAGTACTTATGCCCCCCTCCTGGCCCTGTCATCACCTCTTTCTAACAAAACTCCTGGAGGCTCTACACTACTCAACAAGAGGATTTTATTCAAATCACTCTCCCACTGCATTCCCTTTCTCCCCTCGCTACCCCCACCTCAACGCACACATACTCACAAACATGAGCGCGCGCACACACACACACACACACACACACACACTACCCCCTCATCCCATGTCCCTTTTCACTCTCCTCAGCCTGGAGGGGTCTGTTGGGTCAAAGCAATTTCCATACAGTGTATGATGAACAACATATAGATATCTCAGCTCACATGAGATCTATATACAGCACCTTTTTTCAGTCACTCAGAATGTGCACACACATCTCATTACAGACACAGTTACCGAGATGGTACATGGACATACAATAAGTTACAGTTACACCAAAGAGTGATTTTTCTTCCACAGACATGCTCATATAGAGGACTTTTAGAAGATGAAAGAGATAAAAGTAGTTGACTTGAAAGAGAAAAGAAAACAAAATAAAGTTTATTTTGTGTATCATAAATAGAATTATTATCCACTTAATCATCTTTTCAGCCCTAAGATTTGTCCTGGCCCTCGGGTTGGGAACCAGTGCACCAAAAATAAACCAAAAATTATAATAATAATAATAAAAAGAAAGATGGAAAAGAAATATTTTTTCAAGCTCTTCTGCTCAACTGTGATTTGCCTGCCTGAGCCTCAGTCTGACTGGCTGCATGGGGGGGGATTTCCAAGATGATGCAGTACCAAGATTTGACACTACAGGGCAGTGTTGTAAATCTATGCTGACAACACATCATTAGTGTTTCACTATGTGTAACTGTGTGAGGACAGAGTAATTAGGGTAGGCATCGTAACTACATTAATGTGTGGATTTATTAATAGAAAGTTACAAGCAGCTCCACTGACTGATTTTGCTATACTGCGTCTCTACTCTCTGCACTTCCCTCTCATCGCCTCCCACTTTGTCCTTCTTGCTGTGGAAATTGTCAGTAGAAACAGGTCAGCATCACTCAGGAATGTCCCTTTTTATGTGATCTTTCTTGGTTGCCATGCTAAAGAGAAAAAAAAACGATCTTGGGTGGGCAAGGAGTTATAGAGAGGCTCAACAGTATCATTAAAACCCTTCCTGGACCTCCAGATTGGAAGGCTGAGGAGGAAGCTTAATTTTTCTTTAGGGGACACAGTGATGATGAATAGGATAATGAAGGGGATGAATGAAAGTGCTGTGAAAATGGGTGGGGGGGTGCAGAGGTACAAAGTCAGTGAGTCAGTAGACAGTAGAGCAGGCCAGGGGCAGCAGTGGGACAGTGGAAGGGACAGACATAACTGTTTATGTGTGTTATTGTTAGATGACGTGCATGTTTGAGCTTTGATTACTTAACTTTCGGTCTCGTCTTTGTCTAAGATACTGGAGTTCAGCAATGGGAAGGGGACAGTGGTAGGGGCTGTAAATATTGTGTATGTGTGCGGAGAGTGAGGAGGATATGCAGCGTGTTGTTGGGTCTTGGGTATCACTTTTCTTTACATCTCTCAGTTTCTCACCTTCCTTAAGGGCTTGTTGACGTACAGTGTAACACAAAATAACAGATAGATAGATAGATAGATAGATAGATAGATAGATAGATAGATAGATAGATAGATAGATAGATAGATAGATAGATAGATAGATAGATAGAACTGTTGTTGTCAGACAGGAAATACGTAGCTCCCTCAGAGTTGTCAGCTTCTTGGTGTCCTCCTTTATTTGTGCCATTTTCACACAGACAGTTCAGGACAGTCTGTTCAGATGTAGCTGGGTCATATTTTTAGCACCTTTTTTAAATGATTGGCCTTACAGCGCTTGTAAATTCTCTCTGATTGGTAATTTTCAGTAAACCTTTCACAGATTTTTTTGTCTTCATGACACCATTTTGTGTTCCAAACTGACTAACCAGAGGATGAACCTTCTACATTTGTATTTAAACTAAAATCCCCTGACACCAATTATACACCTAACAAAAACATAGTTGGTTGATTTCAAAGGGGATGTTCAGACTGCACATTGGCCACTGAAAAGAAACACAATCTCTTATTGTTTCTATACATAGCACTTGAAGCAGTTCAGCTTATTTGATGAAGTTGATGTACTTGCAGGATTCTTTCATTTGTTGGGTTGTATCGACAAGGTTGAATGCACTTACTGTAAAAGGCTTTGGATAAAAGTGTCAGCTAAAAAAATATAATGTAATAAATGCTTATGCAATTGATGATTGTTTTTACACTTTAACGTAATTAACTTAGTCTACATTTGTTCAAATGAATGAACTGTAAATGAGTTGCCTGAGACATGAATTTAATGACTTATTATCAGTTTCATCTCATGTTGCTCAGACACCTTATGTAGAGACAAGATTAGATAAGTAAGATAATTGTCTTGTATAAACAAACCACTTTTTTATAATTACCTTATAATAGCCAATACATACAAACGGAAACCACGTCATGCTCTCAGTGTCAGGTAAGTAAGCATAATTCATTTTTTATACAGATAAAACAAAACAAATACAGCTTTGTGCATCTGTGGAGCAAAACTAATAACGCATTTACACCATTAATACCTCCTCACTCAAAACAGTGTCTAATATTGATAGATATAAAAGGAGTTTCTAAGTTTTTGCTTGCAGATGATTTACCTACATGCTGGGAGTCTGTCTATTAAACACACGCCCCCGTGCATGCTAAACTGTGGATATCCTGTGCACGGTTAGTACTTGGACGCATGGGCAGCTACTGCAGGAGTGTGTGCTCATTATCTCTGCAAAATTATTTCTGAAGGGGATGGCAGGGGGTGGAGGTTGTCTTTGGGGTGTCGAAGCGGGTCCCATGAATTGGGGATTGCGCTGTGTACAGTGTGAGCGAGTTGGCAGCCAAAGTTTGCAGAGCGCAGGCTGGAAAGTTCGCTGGAGAGGCGACCCGTGATCCCAAGTTCTTCTGTCACATTACCTATGGATTTCCAGTGCAAACATGCGGACTAGAGACTTCTGTGCTGTTTCGTGCGTGTTTTGACAGAATTTCTCCCTGTCCTTGAAAAGGTAACAGTTAACGGTTTACTGTCTTCGCTGCACGCTGTTGTTTCAATGGACCTATAACTCAGTGAGTAACTTAGACTAAAATTGATTGTATGATTTCCTGACATGCAGATAAGTGTGGACAGCGTGACTTAACTGTTGACATTATGCCATGTAGCCTACTCCTGGGTGTTTAAAAACAATGAACTCCCCCAGTGACAAGGAACTTGCACCCTTATCTCGGAAACACCGACTCATGGCTGCAGCTATGCCCGGTGAGGACAGCCCATTGCACGGTAACACTTCCAGGAGTGATCGCAATGGATTAGGGGGGCTGGTTCACTGTTTCATATGTGGAAGCGGAGTTACACCCGGGAAGGAACTGAGGTTACAAGTTACATACCAGAAAGAGAGGGTTCCGTTTTTCCCGTTTCTACAAAATCAGGAGCCAGCCCCGGGTGCGTGTGAAGTGAGCCCGGATGGACATACGCTGGTGTGCGCCGTGTGCCACTGCTTTCTGACGGAGCAGTGGAACTCCTTCGAGCGGAGCAGGACGCCCATTGAGAAGCGCATGTACTGGTTGAAACGGCCCTACCAGTGCGACTCTCGGCGGGTCCCGCAGGAGTGGAACATTTCTTATGATCTGGAGAGGAGAATCAGTGTGAGCAGCCAGAACTACGACGGGGGCGCAGAGTCTGATTTCTCGTCTTTTTCTGAAAACGAAAACATGTCAGACCAGGAGATGGATTTGGTCGACAGAGCCGGTGTGGGCAAAGACAAGTGCCTGAGAGCATCTGGCAAATCGCCAAGAGACACTGGCAGGAAAAACAATGTCATCAGTGTTAAAAACAGCCCAGATTCACAGCGGGCAATCCGCTACCCGGTGGGTGTTTATGGGGCGCAGGGATCGCCAAAAGCGGAGAGTGTTCTGCCGGCGAGGCGCGGGGCTAAAATTATGAATAATGTCTGTCAGTCATCAGAATCTCTGGCAAAGTCCCAGGAGAGATTCCCTCAGCGATGCTATGATAGTCCTCTCTCTGACACACCTGTGCAGGACAACGGGGTCATTATGCGCAACAGGCGATGGCTGGAGGAGGAGAATGTCAGACATGCGGAGCTGCGTCACATTCAGCGTGTTGCCGACAGCAGCTGTTCTTCGTCCAGACATCCATCGCTGCTGTACCGAGGAAGAGGCGAGGGTCACCCCAACACTCCACTGTCATCTGGTGGCACCGCTGCTGTCACCACTAAATGTAACATAGCTGGTTCCAGGGAGCCTAACTCTGACAACTCTGATGAAGATGAGATTAACATTACAAGTGATGATGACATAGACACGTATGACCGCAAAACAGGCCCGAGAACCCTGCTTAGACCTGCCAGAGACCTTTCATCAAGAAAGAGTGCCCAGTCGCTTCACATTGTGGATACCTGTCTGGAGGAGAGTGTTTGCTATATTTGTGGCACTGGGCTCAGACGTGATGGACATTTTAAAGTCAGTGTTCAGAAACAGGAGCGGAAACAGGGCGAGCCCTTCTTTCCTTTCCTGTGGCTTCACTCCCCTCCTTTGGGTGCAGTGCCTATCAGTCCAGCAGGTACAACTCTGGTGTGTGGCAGCTGCCACACCTCCCTAATGCAGCAGTGGCAGAGCTTTCAGCTGGCAGATGTGCCTGTCCTCCAGCGCCTGTATGTTGTCCCCCTCAACCAAGCCAACAGTTCCCTCCATCCTTCCCAGCTAACTCCCCAGGAGGGGAAACACCCAGAGCCTATGGAGTCCATAACTGATCCCGGATCTTCCAATGAGGCCTGTTTTCTTTGTGGTCAGGAGTGTGGAGGAGATATGAGAGTGGCATATGCACAGGCTGGTGTTGGCAAATCTCGTGGTGCGATGTATTTTCCCTTCATCAACATGTTGCCTTGCCCACCTAACGCCCAGGGGGTGAGGAATGGCCGTGTACACTGCTGCCCACAGTGCCATTTTATCCTGGAGGAGATCTGGGGTGCGTATCGACTCAGCCTCAGTGAAGACCTTATCACCTCTGTCAGCTCCTTCCTGGTCAGGTACCACGCTGCCATGGCCATTGAGGGGTCTGGATCAACCCATTCCCAGACAGGTGTGGACTCTCGTCCTGGCAGCTCCATGTCGGTGTGTTACCTGTGTGGAGCAGACCTGTCTGCAGGTAGAGAGTACCAGCTCCATGTCAACCCACCTGGGCGTTGTGGGGAGAGGGAGCCTTTCTTCCCCTTTCTCACAGTCCACCCTCCTGCTCCCCGTGCCAAGCCAGTTGACGCCACAGGCCTGGTGTCAGCTTGTAACCTGTGCTACCATGATCTACACACCCAGTGGGCCCAACATGAGAGCAAGGGCCTGGGTCCCTCCACCCCTTCTACCTCTAGTTTATCCAGTGCCAACCCCCAGCCACCCAGCTCCCCTTGGGCCCGCCAGTACAGCTGTGAGGTTTTTGTGTGTTTCTTCTGCAGGCAGGAGCAGCGCAGGCTTGGTAGACTGTGCGCTGTTACTGTGGCCAGGCTACCCGTTTTCCTTTATGCACTTCGGAGCACACGTACGCTCCTGGTGGATGATGGGAGGAGGTTGGTGATTGGCTCCTGTGTGGAATGTAAGGCCATGGTGCAGGTGGGACAGAGCATGCAGCAGGACAGGAATAGGCTAGGACATGGAGCCTCAGACGGGGAGAGGAAAGAACCAGTATCAACCTCGCCACAGTTCAGACATAAGGTAAGACCAAAGCACACTGCATGATAAGAGACACGGCTGAAAATTTTCTTTTTCTTTTTCCTTCAAATTTAACATATTATTTTATCACATGGTTAAAATGAGCTGTCATCTCCTGTCAGCTTTGAATCCCCCCTACAATCCCACAGTGCACACTGTGTTTGCCCTCATATGACCTCTGAGCCATATGGCAAGGAAATAACTTTTTTTTTAACATTTGCATTCTAATGGAACTGCTGTGTTAAAGAAATGCAGCCGGCTAATAATCATGATGCACATACTGCTTTTTTTTTTCTTTTGACAATTTTACCGTGCTTCACATAAATGCATAAATGTCCTTGAAACTACTGTGCGGTGGAGTACTGGATTCTACTTTTTGCAGAAGAATAGATTTCAAGCATTAATGCGTGTTTGTGTGTGTGGCTGGAGACTGAAAAGCGTAGTTGGGGTGGGGGGGCTTACACAGCTGGGATGAACAATGATGAGACACAACAGTTTCACCAAAACTTACTTCTATAAACACAGGAGGAAAACTATGGGGATCTGAAGGCCAAGGCCAGCCTTGTGTTTGCTGTGTGCATGTGTGTGAGAGTGTGTTTATTTGAGCAAGCATGACTGAGTATGTCTCACCCGGCGCTGAACAGTTTGTTTTGATTTGAGCATGTTGACAATCTTTAGTATTTTCAAGGAAGTTAGTTTGAAGCAAGCCTTTACCATATTTATTTTGATAATGACAACAATCATAACACAAATGCAAAGGAAATGCCCAGCCTACTAAATAGACTCTTTTGCTTGATGTATAGACCTCTTTTACTTGATGTATAGACCACTTTTCCTCCCAAAACATCAGCTATATAATTCTGTAACCAGTCCCTCAAGAAGCCTGTAGAGGAATTTGAACTGATTGTTTAGAGTCTCTATATGTGGAATAATATTATAAATATTATATTATTCTCACATTAAATCTGACAGTTTAGTATAGTAGTTTAGCTTTGTTCCCAAGCAAGATTTTGGGTGAAATGCTCATGACGCCCCAGGGCAGAAAGACTCAACTACAATAAGAAACAATGACTGACATTGAATTGCCCTACTTTTTAATGTGGAATTAAATGCTCAGACAGTCCTGATAGTGTATTCTCATGATGTGTAGAATTCATTACCCTCCTGCAATAAAAAACACAATTAATGAGATAAATATAATTATTCATTGATAAAGTCCTTGATCACTGTTGATGCCTCTAAACTGAATAGCAAAGGGGACAATATAACCCCCCCCCCCATCCCCACACAGTCACACAAAGTAGTTCTGGCTCCAAATCTGACCATATTTAGCTAATCTGGCAGTGATGTGTGTTTAAAGACTTTGCACATTACAGCAATTGTGTGATGTGTTTTATCATTTTAATGGATTCTATTCATATTCATGACAAAGTAGTGCATGTTAATGTTGTAATGAGTGATTCTGACAAGTGAAGATGCTTGCATAGGTGGTCCAGATGGGCTGGCTCAGAGAACAGTACATCTACACACTTCCTCTGAAGAGAGATCATTCTGTCATCATTCACTTTCTTGCCTTTTTCTTGCTTTTTCTGTCTCCAATGTTTGGTTTCTTCCCACTCCCCTCAAAACACATAAAATCCCTTTCCTGCTGTTAAAAAGTTGATAGCAGGACACTGCTTTTCCAGATGATCAATAGCAAGAATGGAAGTTGAAGGCTGTGGGGCTATTAGGGGTAACCAGCGCAGGGCAAATGAAGATGGTGATGTGTTGATGAAGAGCTGAGGGGCCAGTTGGCTCTGTGAACAGCTCTCTCATGCAAACAGACGCAGACTGTCCGCTCATGCAGGACACTGGAAGAACATCTGTGGATGCCATTCACACTCTGCAACCTCAGTATGTTGCACACTCACACCAGCTGTCTGGAGCTGTCCACCTCATTTTCTCTCTGTCCCCTAAAGTATTTGGAGTAACACTGTTTTGGTTACTTTTATGGTCTCCAAACTCAAGGGGATGCTCCTGATATAGAGTATAATTATGGGACCTGCCTTTCTGCCAGCTGAGGTTGGGGCATTATAGGGTGGGTTGGATGAGAGGGGTGTCAGGGCAGGCAGGGTTTCGGGTGATCATTTTGGGCAGGGAGTGTTGCAGGTGGTAGAGCCAGTTTTGGCTTGAGCGAGCCAATGACCTCATGGCTGAGAAAGCGCCAGTGTGTGTTTCTGTGGGGAAGGGGGGGTGTGAAAGAGCAGCAGGGGAACAGGTGCTTTGTCCTCTAGTGTCATGCAGCTATATGCTTGAGAGGGTCTGTCATCGCTGGGGTTTGGGCTGTCAGGAGGAAGTGCCCATCTGGTTCCCCTTAGCACTGTGTGTGCCTGGTGGGGGAGTCTGTGCAAAGATAAACAGACGCTCATATACAGTATTCTGTTTTATTATAGTCATTGCACAGCAGTTTCTCTCTGTGCCCAAAACAAAAAGCTGCAGCGCAGGGATACATTTATGTTTAGAATTCTGAGACCAAGACCAAGACAGAGACAAATTAAATCTTTGTTTAAGGCTTGAATGAGATCTCATTCTTCAGTCATTGTACTTGCTCACTATGGTGTAAACATTATTGTACATGTATGAATGCTCATCCTGTGAAGTCTATAAGGGTGGAAGATGCTGTGCTGTCTGTTTTCCATGCTTGGTGAGATATGAATTAGCCCATGAAATGAGATCTGGACACTAGTAGCTGTTTAATGTAACACATGCACACACACATACACACAAACATAAGTGATGGGTGGTTCTCATGTTCTCTGTTGTGCTGCCATGTGTTTAATTAGTATGTTGGACATGACCTTTGACAGGTGTGTAAGTATAGACCACAGCCAGCGTCTGGGGAGGGGCTGCTGGTCAGCTGATCTTTCACTTGCACTCTCAGTAAAGCAGATAAGAAAGAAAAAGAAAGTATTTTTATTGTCATATTCACAATATATATACGCCATTTACATACATGAAATGAAACTTGGCCTCTCCTGACCCCCAACTGACCCATCATATTACATACATTATTATATACATAGGAGCAGTGGGCGGCGATTAGAGGTCAGCAGAGCATAGGAGGTGAATGAAGGTGTCTGCTGATTTGTGTATGTTGCATGCTTGCAGTTTTGCACTTTTAAATATTAATCATATTTCTGCTTAATGAGACAGCAGCAGGATGTCATACTTAGAATTCTACTTAATTCAGTTCCTAATCTGAAGTGCCTTTGAGCAACACAGCGAGGGCCATATTTATTTACTAAACCCATTGTGCCTAATTAATGACACATTCTACACTTTAAGATGTGCGTGTGTGTCTCAAGGTGCACCATGTGTATTAACAGTGAATTGTGCCTCTTTCCCTCATGGATTTGCATGAAAGAGAGAAGTTTCCAAAGTTAAAGTCTTTTCAGCATCATTTCTATTTCTTTTACTATCCCTCTGCTATAGCTCGGCACTGAAACTGTGTGTGTGTGGTGGAAAAAAAACACAATGACTTTGAAAAATATCTTCTTGATTTGACTAACTCTGACTGCTGAAGCGTCATATTAGCAGCAGCTGAATGTTGGAATGTCTTTTTGCACTAAAAGAAGATATGGATATTGTTCCCCATCCTTACAATGAAATCACAAATAAAGGTTTATGACCACCAGGGATGGTCCTGCACTCAAGTATTTCTAAAAAAAAATACAATTGGTATTGGATAAATTCACTTTTGTCACTTTTTCAAAACTGTCACACACGGAGAATAGAAAAATGTGAAAAGCAAGAACAAAAACATGGTGAAATGATGGAATGCTCCAATGCGTAGGCTCTTGAATTAACACACGATATCGCAGTTATATGATTCTTACACTGATTAGATACCAGCACAGCATAACTTTGTTATTGTAAGGATTGTGATTGATTGCATGCCTTTGATATGCATATAATTGAAGCTAAACCCAGTCTCCCTATATAGTCAACAGTGTGTCTTCTGCTTGTACAAGGACCCCAGGGACTAAAACAGCAAGTAAATCAATAATTAGTCAAGCCTTGCAAAGATAAATACAATATAATTACACATAGATACAGAACACACAAACATATTAAGCCTCTCTTACTCATATACACTCATGTATACATGTGTGTATACGGTGTATGTGTCTGTATCCACGCAAGGATGTTTATCTTTATATGGTGGTCTGCTGAGTGACTGTTTTGGGTGGATGATTATTGTTGACCTGTTAGAAGAGCAGAGACACGTTTCTGTGGCGTTCAGTCATTCAGTCACTGTGTGTGTGTGTGTGTGTGTGTGTGTGTGTGTGTGTGTGTGTGTGTGTATTGGCTCATGTTTTGTGTGTTGATATGCCACTCCTTTTGTGCATGTGCAATGTGTGCATATTGTGTGTTCATGTGAGTCTCGCCTAAAAGATCGACCGAGTTCTCACTGCACGGCCCATATCCTGTAAAGGAGGTATTTGCTGTCACAGGAAAAACATGCCGGCATCTTGACAGTGTCGCCAAGGAAGATTTATAGCGTAGTGAAAGAAGGAGCAAGGGCAAAATTACACATCAAATCTGGATGTGAAGTTGAAAAGGGAGTTGATTATCCTCAATGAATTATTGGAAGAAGAAGAGAGAAGGTGAAGGGGTTAATGGGAATAAAACAGAAGAAAAAGTCTCGTTCTCATCAATTAATCATAGAAGGAAATATTACAGCATCTTGGCCACAGAGCCTGTTTTACCAAGAAAGGGGATTCTTTTAAATTGTGTTAATTTGAGGCATGTGAGCTGTTCTTATGCGTTCCAATGTGTATGAGTGTGTGTTTAGTCAAAGCCATTCATATTGCCTGTATCCTGTAAAGTTCCTGCAGCTGCGTCTCTCTTCTCCCAGCAGTGCAGTCTGACAGACAGCCTTGCGTTTCACAGGGAATCCTTTGGTATTTGAGGGGCTTAATTTCAAAGCTGCTGGAGGTGGGTTTTGATTTAGCACTCAAAGCTTTAATCACCCTCTTCCCACTACCATCCCTCAGTGCTGCATTCTTGCCTATATCTAAATATCTGAGATCAGATCCTGTATGGAACAGATAAGATGGAGTTCCAGTGTTTCATTCTTTTTTTCCGCTTTTATGTCTCAACCCTGCAAAGACTTGAGCTAGTGCTAGTTTGAGAGACACCACGACGCCCCCGCACCTGTCCCTTGGCTCTCTGCTGTACCTGGCCTACAGCTGTGTCTTCTTGCCTGGATGTACTAAAAAGTGAAATGGAGGGTTTAAGATGTTTGTTTATATTATTCTCTGTTTCTATATTACTGTTTTATTCTGACATTGTGACATATATTCGATGTGTGGTTTCCTTTGCTGAACGTGGTTTGTCATGTGACTAACCCTAACCCTTAACCTGTCTACACAAATCATGTGACTACTTACCTGTCCATATTGATCATGTGACTACTTACTGGTCCATATTGATCATGTGACTACTTCCCAACAGGTATAAGAAACATCTCAAAAGCAACCATTTTGTATTTGCCCTGATGAAGGTCTGCGTGGCTGAAATGCACAGGCATGTTTTTTTAACTGTTACTATGAGTTTATAGTCATGAGATATTAACGGCTTTTTAAATCACCACCCTCTTTAGTGCCTCAGATTCCTCCAACAGTTCTAAACTAGTAGGATATCCAAACTGAAGAGCACCAGATGGACTCTTTTTTTACACCCGAGCAGTACACCATGCAGTTTGTTTCGGGACAAAGCTTTCTCACTTTCTGGTTTGCTTTGTGTTAGTGTTTCTCCCTCAGGCTCCTCAGCCCATATACTTTACACTGGGAAGATATCACACAGATAAAAATAACTTTTCTGCTGTGCTGAAAATGCGTATATGACTGACCTCCCAGGGTTGCTTAGCTTTTTTTTTTGACAACTCAGACAACTTTGAGTTAGACAACTCACTCCCAGTGTCACTGTACTTGCGTCTGCACATATATGGGCACAATGAAAGGAGAGAAGTTAAATGGGCCCGAGTCTGACCCGAGCATGGTCTATAAAAAAAAGCCAAAGCCTGACCCGAATCAACCCAGCGTGATAGGCCTGTAGTCTGTTGGTGTTAATTGGTTGCAGTAAATGTACTTAGTTTAGCTAGTTTTCAACATGACTTTCTAACTGGATTTTAATTAGAAGAGACACACCTTCATTATGTAGACATTTAGACTTACATTATTACACACAGTTTTAGTCAACTGAATTTTAAATGCAAATTATTTCCTTCCTTCAGTTTTGTTACAAAAATTAGACATCAGTAGTTAGACAGCTATTAATCAGGTTTTTTTACACTCAGATGGCTGGAGTCTGCCCTTTTATGTAGTTTGATTTCAATGCATGAAATGCGGACAGACAGACAGACAGACAGAGAGCAATTGTCTGGCAGAGATTGAACACACTGGCAATCAGGTGAGAATTTGTTATGCAATTGGGAAACTGGAGATGAACTTTAAAGATTTGTCATCCCTGCAAATATTTGATTACCCAAAAAGAAAAAGGGTTTCTCCTGTTGATTGTGTTCATAAGTTGGCATTCCAAATGGATCACCATATGCCAAACAGGATCATAACAGGCACTTCAATGTTAAAATTCCCTGGCAGATGGTTGTTGAGAGGAAGCAGTGGAGCGCCAAAGAGAGAAGGAGAGAGTGATTGAATCAAGCCGCGTCAGAAGTTTCCTCACATCCTGTGTTGGTACAGAAGGAATGTCATTAAGTGCAAAGAGTAATGATGGTGTGGTAGCTCACTATACTGTAACTGTGGGAGAATAAGCATGTGACACTGCTGCTTTTAGGTTGGTTTTTGTTGCTTTGGGTAAAAGGCATTGATGTCATTGGGAGAGGCAGGGGGGCTGAGAAGGAAGTTGGGGTTTTGGGGCTCTTCTGAGTGCAGACCTCCAAGCTAGCTTGCAGCTGACAAATGAAGGCACACTAACCTTTTAACCCTAAAGAGCCAAGCAGAGAGGGGAAATCGATATGTGCTCGGCACTCAGGGACGGGGTCAGCAAAGGTCATATGTCATATTGGAAGGAAGGGACCTGACACACCTGCTTAGTGTTTTGCCTTCACAAATTCACTTCAGTATTATGTGAGCATATTGTCTGCCCTTTTCAGCTATGTAGTCTAAAAACTCATTCAAGTGCCACTCATGACAGCATGCATGCACTGGGCATACGGCTACTACCAGTGAGGCTTAAACAGCTTGTGCAGTGACCATACTCATCAGAAATACTTAAATCCCAGACTTTACTCACAGATTTAATGTCATAATGTGATGATGGGGATTTCCTTCTCTGGACACTTTATTTGTAATACTTGAAATAAAAATGTGCTCTTTCCCGCTTGATTGGCCAGTGCAGCACCTGGCTGGGTAATGTATTTAGCCAGGCTAAACTTTCTTGCTGGATCTCCCAGTATTAGCATCTCTGGGTCTCATTCAAAAGAATGAAGGTGGGTAAAAAAAAATAGATACACAACTTACGCCTTTATGATTATTAATTATCTGTTAGTAAAGGGAGTGACTTCAGCAACCTCCTAGCATACCTTTACCCAGCTCCAACCTCAGAAGAGATCTTGGTCTTCTTATCCAAAGCAGCAGCTGGAACCTTTGGCTTATTTTCTTGCATTTCCCCCCTCTGTGACATCTGGCTGATGGGGATACATTTTGACTTTGGCATCATATTCAAGAGTCATCAAATGAAAACTATGTTAGGGATTAATTTTAGCTGACTGGAATTCTCCTTACAATTTTGATATCGTAGAATCCACTACATGTTGGAGGAAGAAAAAAACATAATGGTTTGCCATCAGTTTATGTTGTAGGCTGTAAGCCAGTGAATGGCAGGAATACATAGTTACAGCCTTGCCTTTAGTTGTGGATGTTACAGACTAAATTATATGGTTTAAACATGTAAATAGGTTTTTAAAATCAGAAAAAAATGTGTCTTCAATGTCAGTGAAACAAATATCGTTCATTACATATCATTAATTGTGCCTGGCAATCTTTCCTCCATTAAAATAAAAATGTCCAAATCCACTTGAGTGGACAGGGTGAAAGGGGAACAGAGAGGACAGTGTCCTTCTAAACCCCTCAAACCATGGACCCTGCTGTGAACTGTTTTCAGAAGTGTTTTCTTGGGTGCCCATTTGGCACCAAAACATGTGTATTCAATGGGCCAGGCTGGGGACACAGTTCAGTAAACTATGTGTGAACTGTTAAGCTGGGCTTGTGTGAGAACTAAGTCATGTTAGTGGGAGTACAGTGTGAGTGTGATGTGGCCTGTCATCAGGGTCCTAAGTGGTGTTTCCTGGTGCACAGGAGACAAATGTTGAGCTGTTTCTCTTTCATTGAACTTTATCTTGATCTTTTTGGCCATTGTCTTCTCTTTCATACAGTTTTCATTGATCTGCTTCTCTCCCTTCTTTCTTAACTCTTGTGAGGACTAGGCAGCGTGCCACACTGGTATGGTGTTGACTTAATCACTTCTGCTCTACTCATTTCCCACTCCCATTCCCCCATTGTCACTCCACTTTTCATTATGGGGCAACCAAAGACAGTTACAGTTTGGAACCAGACCCATATATAGAAAATAACTACCAGCACAACGAAGGAGGGTTTTGTGGACTGTACAACATGGACATAGTCATTTTACCCACAGGTTTCTAAAAAGATATTTTTAAGCTTGGATTTGGGTTTCCTGCTCGGCAGCCAAAAAATCCAAATGTCGATCAACCAAACGCACAATCAAGTTTTTAAAATGTTTTTACATGAAGGATTAATTTAATCATTGCTGCCAGGATTAAAAAGAGAAGAACTGACATTACCAGTAGGTATTGATACTCTTTAATACTCTCTAAAGATCATTGCAGAAAAGGTGAATTTTGTATTTCACAAGAGAAGTTTAGTTGTTTTTGTTTTTTAAGGGTCCTGTGTGTAACATTTATTAGGATCTAGTGGCAGGAGTAGAATATATTACTGATAGGTAGGTTTTCATTATTGTATAATCACTGAAAATAAGAATTGTTGTGTTTTTGTTACATTACAATGAGCTGTTTTTATCTACAGATGCCACAGGTTACCGTCCATGGAGTCCACCATGTTTTCTACAGTAGCCTAGAACAGACAAACCAAACACTGGCTGCAGATAGGGCCTTTCACATTTTTCGTGAGTTTTGCGACCACCATAGTTTCTCCTACACACTTTACAGCCCGTTCTCATTCCCAGGTCGTCAAATATAGACACTAGTGGTCTTCACCGCTAGGTACCACTAAATCCTACACATAGGTCCTTTAAATCAGGACATTAGTGAAAATGGATGTTATGGTGAGTTAAGGTCTTATGTGTTGGTGTAACTGTGTTAAATTAAACTTTTTTCTTTTTAATCAATGTCCTTTTTTTGTACCAACTACATGTTTTTAGGCCAGTCCACATGCTTCACCCTGAAGTTATAGGTCATGGAAATGTCTATACTGTACATCTTCTTTGTTGTAAATTCTTCCGTGTTGCCACACTGGAATCTGGCATGACGTGGCAAGAGGCCAGTGTGGAAGAGTGGTGATGTTGTAAAGGCCGCCTTGCTGTACTGCCCTGGATTTTGAGTTTTACAGTAGTAAACCTGGTTTGACTGTGGTAATTATACAGACAGAGTGTAATGTAACTATAGCTCCACGCCCTCTGCCACTTGCCCTCTGGCGATAACATTCACCCACAGTCACGTATAAAAATGCATACATTCACAGACTACACTTACATACACACATACAGCATGTAATCTTTGATTATGATTCACATACGGAACAGCTGCAAGTGTGTGTGAACGTGAATGTGTTTGTGCACATGTGTGTCTGCCAGGTGGTTGGGAGCACTGGCAGGTGTTTGCGCTCGTGCTCTCAAATGCAGCTGTATTGTACCACAGCTGTGTGTGTGTGTGTGTGTGTGTGTGTGTGTGCGCGTGTGTGTGTGTGTGTGGCTCTGCACCTGGACACAGCTGGAGTATGTGGCAGCACAGTAGCTAATAGCGACCTATTTCCTTGCCAGACATTTAACATGTAACTTATGCTTTCAGCTGACTGGATATTATTCATTGTTATTAAGTGCTACTCATTAGTCTTGCTCCTTTAACCCCCCCCCAAGTTGCTAAAAGTCTGTGTGAATGTGATTCTTCGTTCTTTGGCTCTTCCTCTTCATTTGCCACTTTGTTTCACTTTGCTCTTGCATCCTCCTCCTGCCCTCCTGTTCGCCCTCGGTTTTACTGATACTTCTAATAGGGTGAAGAGAGGGAAGACACTCTCACCCTGCTGTCAAGACAACTTCAGATGTCAGCTGGAGCCAAAATAGCCCCCTTTTGTGGACTAAATATACCCACACACCCTATACTCACAGCACACAAGACAACCACTGGCTCCGACCAACCAGCCTCTAGAAAGCTTCACCCTCTTTCTGTCAGCCAACCAGAGGAGAGATAATGATTAGCATTACTGGTGATCTTCGGGGAGTTTATTTTGGCTGAAGAAGACATTCCCTCCTTGAATTACTCCCTCCTCCTGTCAGCATCCCCCAAGTCCTGGCCCTGACCCCCCACCCCCACACCCCCCCACATGCCGTCCAGCCACCTGGTGTCTCACATACTCAGCTTGTCCTGCCAGCTACAGGACAGCTGGGAAGAAGGAGACAGAGAGGGAGTTTTGGACTGAGCCTCCCTTGATACCTCTTGAAGAATGCAGTTCACAGACTATACAGTAGCCCTGACACATTTAGTATTATGTAACCACACAATGGTGGCATTTACACTATGACATACACTAATTGCTGTCATATCATTAGGTGTTACCTGTTTGAAAAGCTGGCTCCTCTGGCATACCAAGGGTCTTGCCATGATTTGACCCTTGGTAAAGCCTTAGTTTGGGTTGTGATCCAGTTTCCTTTTGTAATCCAGAGTATCGTACAACCAAAAAAAGTTTCTTAGAGGGAACTTAATGTTAACCTGGTGGTGGAGACTTCAGTGGAGCCACGCTCTTGTGCCATGAGTGGTCTAGGGTTGTCACTTTTTCAAATAATCGAGTTTGAATGAATTTCAAAGGACACGTAATTTCTTTGAATGAATAAAAAAAAAGAAATCTCTAAACACAACGGTATGCCACCACACTGGAAAACATAACGTAAAGATTATCCTAAAGGTTAAGAACATCGCTCTTACCACACCAATCGGACACATATCCGCATATCTTTGCATATAAATTTTGGTATCTTATCGGTGATGACATTTTTTGTGAGCTTTTGGCAAGGGTCCTGCTGACGCTGAGTGTGCAGAATAGTAGCAGTCCGACGAGGTTGCACACTTGACGTTGCTCTGCTAGTCTTTGGTGCCTCGGCTCTGCTGGCTCATGCCGGTGGCAAGCTAATGTTAGCAAGTGAGTTGTCATTTCTGAGTAATAAAGCTGCTTTGTACAAAGTCGAAAGAAACACACTGCTTCTCAGATGCTTTGGTGACTCAATTATCCACTCAGGACGGGTTTGCTTCATCATTTTTAGTGTCCTTCATTTTCGTAATAAACAACATTACTAGCTTTGTTCACTGACAGGTCAGTAGGGCATGTCATAGGTCAATCTGATAGTGGAGCGCCCTCTGCTGGACCACAAGGGAAACTTCGTCAAAAACGGTCTGCTGCGTTTTAAGACTACATTTTTAATTCAAACAGGTCATTGCACTTAAAATATTAATTACGTTAGAACAAATTTTCAGATTTTAAATAAAAGGTGATGTGCCCTAGAAACACACATAAGACAAACTCACAGACATAGTCGGGAGTTACAGAGACTTTGTGAATAGTTTCCATGGGTGAGAGTCTCCCACACTGACATGACCATCCTATGAGTCAGAAATAAACCGATACAGTTTCTCCATCTGTGTGACCGATAGATACCACAGATACTTCCCGAAGGCCTGTCATTATTTATTTGGTACTTCTTGCCTGCTATCCCTTTCAAGTATGCCATGCGCACTGTTGAAATGTTATTAATATAGATTTCATGTGGCTGTTTACCACTGCTGGTTATGTCTACGACTTACTGAGAGTATGCCTAATCTAATCCAAAGGCTATGAGGCTAGCAGTATGCTAACATATGACCTGCCAACTTGGTCAGTGGCATTTCCCACATGTTCAAGAGTTGTGTGCAATGTGGACCAACGTGCTAGTCACGGTTAATGTGCAGAGTGCCGCCTCAGGCCACAGTGGAGTAGCCGGAGTGGTAAGCCAGTAGAGTAGATTTAACCTGTCACAGATGATCTCTAGACTCTTGAAGTACAGCTGTCCAGTTACTGACTGACGTATATGACAACAATACAGTGTTGTATCGAGATTTATTGGCAACAATAGTTTTATGTTTGAAGATAATTCATCATAAAAATTACAGAGAGAGAAGAATGAGATGTTAAAATCCTGTGTTTCCTCCTCAAAAAGAGCCCCCGTTATAAAATGCTTCAGTTGTTATGAAAGCCCACAGAGGCGAGAGAGGTTCTGGATGGTTTTTATGTTCTTCTCTTCTACAGGGGGCTATAAAAATAGCTCTTGGCTGGAGTTAGGTGTCAGAGGTCTTCTCCTCTCTCCCCTTTTTTTCTCTTTCTTCTTCTCTCAGCTCTGTCCTCTGTCCATCTCTCTCCTTCTCTCCCCTGTCCCCCCATCGCCTCAATCCGCCTCTTTCTTTCTCCGTCCACAACCCCCCCCTCCCCTTCCCCCCCTTCCCCCCTTTCTCCCCTTTTTTTCTCTCTCTCTTCTCCCCCTCCCTCTTCATCTCTCCCTGTGGTATTAGTGGGGCCACATGTTGCTGGCCTCTCCTGGTGGTGTGAGCCCCATGGCAGGCCCTGGCTCCAGGCTGACGCGTTGCTCTGTGTGTGCATGCCTAAGAGTGAGTGAGTGTGTGTGTGTGTGTGAGGCCACTAACACAGTAACCTGATAGTGGTGCGGCTGAGCAGTACAGAGCGGAGCAGTGCTGTGATTTATCCCGCGGGCCCAGCAGATGGCTGCAACAGGAGTTTGTTTAAGTTTGCTTCAGAGCCGGGCAAGCAGCCAGGAGCATAGAGAGGGCCTGCCAGAAAAATGTTCACTGACTCTGGATGCCTAACCACACTACTCCCCCTCTCCTCTCCCTTCTACCTCCCCCTAACCCCTCACAGCCCCCTCAGTCCAACACACACACACACACACACACACACAGACACACACACATGCTCTTGCAGACTTTCTGTCGCTACTCTCCTTTTACCCCTCTCTAATTTCTTTCTTTCCTCCCATCTGCTTCACACACATGCTTACATACATATGCACACTCACTCGCACGTATACACACACGCGCACACACACACACACACACACACACACACACACACACACACACACACACACACACACTGGTTTTTGCATGCTTCTCTATTCTGTTTGCAACATCCCTGGTGCAGACATGATCTCACACCTCAAGAGGGGGCTTTAAAGACTGAGGATGTGTCCATTCTGGTGGGGGTCTTCTGAACACAACCATATGACCAGCACTTTGTCTCACATACTGGAAAAGAGAAGGATCTCTGCAGCATACACACATGCAGAGGAGCACATACATAAGCATGCACAACTTTGCAATGCGCACACAAGGCAGATGATTTATGAAATAAAGTTTGGTTGGGTTTTGATGTCTGTGCATCGCCTTTCCCTCTCTCGCTGTGATTCAAGCTCTCTGTTTGCCAAGGTGATGACAAGTCCTGTCACATTGTTTCAGGTCACCAAGGGTGATAACTCTTGACCTCCCTCTCCACACATCAGCCTCAGTTTATCTACCATCCCTCGCTCTCTCTCTCTCTGGTCAATTCCTGGTATTTGTCTCTCCTATAAATCAGATGAAACAGATAGCGAGACATGGTAAAGTGAATGGGTGTGTTTTGAGCCTGAGTGTGTGAAGTTGGAATAACGTTCAATATATTGTCTGGTACAGAAGTTTAGCTTGAACTTGGAATCAGCAGTTTTAATCTAATTTGTCAGACTTGCTCTGTTTGTTTTGTTTACTTTCAGTTTTGATATTTCAGAAACCACAAAATCAAATGTAATTCAAATATTTCCAGTTGCCTTCCTGTTCTCTGTCATGTTTTCATCCAGTATCCAAAGAAATGTCGAATCACGTTTGTATCAAGTTTAAAATGTCAATCCAACTAATGTTTTACCAATTAGTCCTGCCACTAAACTACCTTCTATTAACTGTAGCATTTGTAGCATTGCATCACATTTAGATATTTATATTTTTATGATAACATTTTGATGCAGGGGCAACTTGTTCATGTGTGCATATGCATACTGTGTCTTACTTTCTGTCTGTTGAGTCTATCAGAGGTAAAATCTGTAACTGATAAATATTAAAGATCGACTGTGAGGCCTCATGACAGTATGAATATCTGAGTCAGCCTGTTCCCAGATCTGTATATTTTATTCATTTAGAATTCTTAAAGGTTACTGCTCGCCGTGATAAACCTTCGGCCGAGGATGAAAGGGTTTGCGTGGTACTGCATGTGCGTGTGTGTGTGTGTGTGTGTGTGTGTGTGTGTTGTATAGTGAAACAGTTTATGACATCCCTGTGTGTATTTTTGTGACTGTATGCATGTGTTACAGCATGACTAATTGTTCATCTCAACAAAAACACACACATGTTCCTTATTCTCCCCTTTCCTCCTTTTTGTTTCATGTTTTTTATACCTCCTTACTCTTCTCTGTGGACTGTTTATTTAAATCTTTTCTACCCTCCAGTTCACCCATCTTTATATCCCCCAGGTCTCTTTCTCTCACTATCGTGTTTATTCGAGCACTTGCTCACTGTTTCTGCTGTAGTATCTCTGTTTCATTCTCACCCTGTCTCCTAACCTCTGTCTATTGTCACTAGTGACTTTTCCAGTTTGGTGACAGTCATTCAACATGGCAGTAATGCTGACAGAAGGTCACTAATGTGGACTGAAGTCAAACTAAACCCATATATAAACTATGGAGGGAGAAGACGTCCTTGTGTTGGTGTGTATATGTATGAGTAATCTGTGCATGTATGTATGACTAATCGTGGAGGCTGTCGGTGCCATTGTGCTTTGGCACTGATCCTTATTTCCTCTAAAGCAACATAAGTCATTCCTACTGCCTGTTGTGCCTTCAGGTCAGTGACACACCACTGAATGTTATCTGTGTTGTGTAAGCCTGTAAGAGTCTGTTAAGGGTATGAGACTGGTATGTTGAAGATCCTGGAGATGTAGCAGCTTACCAGCTTTCTTGCAGTATGGGTTTGATACTTTTATCTGTTGCTGGATAAATATGCGAAAGTATGTAGCATTCGGTTATGAATTGATCATGATAATACAGTAGTCCTTGTAGTTTTCAGTGTTGCTAATGTACAAATGCCAGGAGAGCCACTGATATCTAGAAGAACAGAGTCACTCCAGTTGCAGTTTCCAGCTTTGGGTCATCATCATGAGTAGAAAGATTTCAAGAAACAGTTCCAGGAATAAATACCAGGTGTTTCAGCTGATTATAGTAACAACTGTTTCCAAGATGTCCAAATTATACATTTGTTTAATTACAACAAAAAACAATTATTAAAAAAAATTTATAATTTGTGAAAATAGTCTACCAGCGGTTAGCCGAGGCATCTTTTGGTAGTCGTAGGATAGCCTGTAGTAATAACTAAGATTTGTATCCTGAATTAAATTATGTAAATAAATGAAATGATGCTTTGTTGGTAGTGGACTTGTGACACACCAACAAGTGTTTGCTTTAATCAACAGTGTAATACCTCATACAAACCTACACTGTGATTGAAAAGAAAAAAACAATAGCTTTAGCTTTTTTGGATAGATCATGTCATCTATAACTTTAAAGAGTCTAAACAACTATAGTATGCAACCTTTCTGCTGGTTCCCATAGTAACAGGAGCTATCTCAGTTCATTAATTGAAAGTGCTATCACAATCAACACTTATTATTCCTGTGATGTTTGGGGAGACCTTTCTGTGTGACATCCCCTCTCTGCTACTGCATGCATGTCTTTTTGAAAACCACTTCAAATGCAGACAAGCTACACATCAAACAGAAAGGACAAAAAGAGGAGACAGGCAAAGAATAGAGAATTCTTTATTAGGCTTCATATCCGCTTGCAGCTCTGCTCCTTGATACCCTCGCAGGAGAGGAAGTGAGTGGGTCACAGGTCAGGTAGCTTAGCAGCACACTAATGAATATTTATTTAGACTCAGTTGACACACAAATGTACTTCTGCTAGACTTATTATCTTAAGTGCTCTTGTGTCCACCTTCAAATGCTATTCTATATACTGAAGCATATGGCCATACATTCAAACAGGCTGTAGCCAAAATATTAGAAATACTTACTGTCACAAGATGGTTTGCAAAATTTTTTATTTAATTAATGATGCTTTATATTATTTATTCAATTAAGTGTATATACGGCAAGGAATAAAATGGGCTGAAGTCTTTATTTATTCATTATTTTGTCAGCCTAAAACTAGTCAAATTTAAAAATCTAAAAATACAGGTCTCTGCTCATAGGATTCCCACCATCTGTAAGTTTTTAATTGTAGAATATAACTCCTCTTAGTTTGCCCAACCCAAAGAAAGAAAGAAAAACAGTGGACATGGCCCTGATTGAAATATTAAAAATATTCATTGCCACTATAGTTTTCAATATACTATATATTGAACCCTATGAAATGAACTATTGTCTGTGAGATTCATCAGATATCATAGCAGTCTTTTACCATACATGTTTTTTAAGCTAGAAAAGTAAAATTGTGTATTTATTTTAATTGTATATGATTTGGGCGGAGGGAGGGGGATGGAGGGATGGAAATGGGCAGTTTGAGACCCTTACTTTAGGGAATTACATATAGATCTCATTACCCATGTCCTCACTGTCCTCTGCCTGTATATGATAACACTTTGTGTTTGGCCAGGCCAGATGGGGTTTTTGTAAGCCAATCGTTGTCCACCTGTTGGTTTGCCTGAGGAGAGCGGTAAGCACAGCAATTTCTACAAACCAGAGCCTCAGACAGACTGACGCTGGCCAAGGAGTGATCAGATGCTGTTTGACGTCCACTCAATATGAAACATGTGTCCTCAGTGTTGGACTGATAGCAGACCTTGGACGGGCTCCCACACTGCACAGCTCCACAGGTGTCTGAGTCGTTCAGGATTTTGTGTACAAGCCTGTGATTGTGTGAGGAAGACAGACAGTATGAGCTTTTTGTTCATTTGCACACACATGAGAGCATTTTTGTGCATCTTGAGTGTGAGTATCTGTCAGTGTAGATCAAAGCCATGTTTCTCTGTTGTTTTGCTGCACTTGGCTGAGTCAGTGTGCATCTGAACTGCTTTTATGGAGTGTTGCTGAGGTGGTCGGTTGCCTGAGCGTGTATGGATGGCTGTGGTCCTGTTGGATCTCTGTGATAGGCTGTTAAAACTGACTGACAGCCCTGCTTTACAAGCTGCTATGCATCAACCCAAAGACCTGCTGCAACCGTGGGAACACAGACACATTTGTGTTTCGAGTGTGTGTGAGTATGTACGTGTGTGTGTGCGTGTGAGTGACAGAGTCAGTGTGGAGCAGAAACAGGGCCTGCTGCTGAACGATAAGGCCTGCTGACCTTGTGACCTCGAGCATGCTGTGACGAGGTCATCTCAAATTACACCTAGCCAAATGTTCCCTGTCTGCTAGCATTAAAACAGGAAGGTCTAACCTCTGGAACAGAAACCTTTTCTAATGCGGTGATGGATGATGGTCTTCTGTGCAACCTTATGTCCGACAAACGCGGACAAATAGACTCTCATGGGCACACAGTGTAGGGCTGGGAATCACAGGCTAATTCATTATATCATACTATCACAACATTGAAAGATAACCAAAATAGGCAAAACAATTTTTGCAGAATCATAAATCACTGCATTATGAGGTGCTTTCTGTTTTATAGAGCTTTATAGAAAAAAAAATATAATACAGTGTACAGCAGCATTGAATAGAGGATGTATGCCAAATGTCTGCAGTAAAGGCAAGAAACACCTCTTGACCTGTACCATGATATAACAATATTAATCATTTGTCTCACCACTAATCTAGTACACCAGCCAGAAATGTTGAGTTCACTTGTTTTGTAATTTGTTACAAGGCACCTAAATGGTCCATCCAGACTGGAAATGCGATATATTTTATGTAAAGATCAGGGCTACATAAGCTGAATAAATGTTTTTCAGGAGTTGCCATTAATTGTAGTGGGTTTGATCCCTGGCTCCACATGTCAGTGTGTCCTTGGGCAAGACCCTGAATTCCCAAATTGTTTCCTAGATGTAAGTTTCTTTGAATGAAAGTGTCTGCCAAATGAAGCTAAATGTAAAAAAAAATGTCATCTGGATTTTTCATTAAGCCACTGACTGATCATGTGTGTAAAGCTGTGGTGTGTGTGTGTGTGTGTGAATAGGAGGTATAGGTGAGAGTGGGGGCCATGTGTATGGACGAGCAGAGTTCCTGTGTGTGTGGTATCTGGCATGGCCAAGCCCTGAGGTAAATATTTGAAGACTGCAGGCACCATTAGGAGAGGGTCTGTCTTTGAAGGGCTGATTTCGTGTCGAGGATGACGTCAACTTTACCTCAGAGGATCACAGAGAGAGAGAGCCTGGAGGATAGTGTGTGTGTGTGTGTGTGTGTGTGTGTGTGTTGTACTGTGAGTTTATCTACACTTAATGTGAACATAATAGTGTAAAAAAGTTTTTTCCTACTTTAAGAGTAGAATTGAGTAAACAATTTGTGAGTGTGAGTTTGTTTGTGTGTCTCTGTATTTATTAGAAGTTAAATTAACCAGCACTTTGCCTGTAATATCCCCTCATCACATTTCCTCCACTGCTTCCTGTGACACCTGGGTTCTGCTCAGTGACATGCATCCCCATGTTTCAAATATGCTGATAGCATTAGAAAGTTATTTTAGGGAGGAACGGCAGTTCTAGTAACTTTTGGATCTCTCAACAATTTTATTGGACAATTTAGCAAGTTTAAATGCCAGACAATGTTTGGACTCGCTCGACAATGACTTTCTTTTTGTACCCAGTAAGCAACTGGCAGGGA
This sequence comes from Dicentrarchus labrax, assembly GCF_905237075.1. Classification (NCBI taxonomy): domain Eukaryota; kingdom Metazoa; phylum Chordata; class Actinopteri; family Moronidae; genus Dicentrarchus; species Dicentrarchus labrax. Next base: position 19,345,805 of record NW_026136719.1, on the reverse strand, counting down.
GTTTGTGTAAACAGAACCTCAACCAAAGCTGCCAAGAGTCTTCTTTCTCACTCTTGATCTCTCTATCTTTGTCTTTCTTGGTTTCTTCCTCCTTCATTCTCATTCTCAACTCTTAATCTTCCTCCTCCTCCGCATTCTTCACCTCCTCTGTCTCCCCTTCAGTGCAGAGCAAGCCAGTCTTTTCTGGCGCCGATGCCACTTCTTTATTTTTCCCTCTAGAGGAGTAGGATTTATTGGTCCAATGATTATTTTTATAACTAATCTTAGTTTTTCATTACTTATCTATTAACATCACATAGTCAGTGATGTGAACTGTGTAGCAGGCGAAGTAGGTACAAAGTGTGTGTTTATATTTGTGTGTGTATCTGTGTGTGTGTGTGTGTGTGTGTGTGTGTGTGTGTGTGTGTGTGTGTGTGTATGGGTGTGTGCGTGTGGGTGTGTGCGTGTTAGTGCATGATCCAAGCACAGATGTTTTCAAAGGTTCCAGTTTTTAGGCAGTAGTTCTCCCACTCCCCTTGCAGAAAAAGGGAAGTGTCTAATAAAAGGCGGGTGTATGAGACGGACTGAGTCATACACACACGCACAGAAAGAGAGAGAAAGAGTCTGTCTGCCTCGATCTCTCTTAGATTGTGAGAGAGAGAGTGAGCGAGTGAGTGAGAGAGCGAGGCAGGAAGCAGGGAGGGAGGCTGTGCCAAGCTGGAGCTGAATTCCTGCCAAGAGTCTACTTGTTTGCTCGTCTGGCTGGAGCCAGAGGCTGACCTTATTAGCTAGGAGGGCAGCCGTCTTATTAAAACACATCTGGCGCTCAGGGAGCCCAAATAGTCCTCATATTGTCTTCCTGCTTGCTCCTGACCTTGCGTTACCTAGCAGGAATGCTGACAAGGGCTTCACGCATCTGTTGAGAGTTTCACCAGGGTCTTTCGCCCCCCCTTTCCACCCTTGCTGTCTTTGCTGGCGCCTGCACGGTAGCTCTGTGGGACCTGTTTTTCTTCCTCCCCCCTTTTTCCTTTTCCCTCCCACCATTTCCACACACCACCCCTCAACACCGCCACCACTCTTTGGCGTAGCGTCGCGGTACCCCCCATGGAGAGGTGTTTTTCTTTTTCTTTTTTTTTTCCCCTGCCAGGTTGCTGTGTCGATATAATTATTCCTGTGTGTATTTGTTTTATGAGGGGGCTGAAACCTGGTCCTGTTTAAATAGCTCTTTGCTGGTTATTTTAAAGTGTGAATGGTGCCGCGTCCCGGGGCTGCTAGCTAGTCTTTAGTCTGTTTGGAGAGGGGGGGCTTTTTATGGTATGTACAGTTTCGTACAAGAGAGGAGCTGTAGATAGAGACACAGAGACTCTCGCTTTTATGACACAAGAACCAGATCCTAGAAGCTTCCACAATAGATACACTCCAATCACTTGGTGTTTGTGTGCTGCGTTCACATTGTACACAGTGTAAAAATAGACTGTGGGCCTTTTTTATTTTTGCTATGTCGGATTTTCATTGTGAGAGCTCCATCATGCAGCAAAGGTCTAGGGAGACCGCTGCTCACTGGCCTGGAAACGATCCTATCATTACTAGACTTAACACCTGTAAGTACCTGTAAGCTGCTGCAGTCGGAAGTGAAGTGGTCCACTTTACACACCGCTGTTAGAGTCACTTATTTTCTTTTCTTCTGCCATACCAATAGTAGTTTACCCCATTCTCCAGCATGAATTCACTTTGACTTGTGTTACTTGAGTTATTGGTCTAGTGCCCATACTTTGCAACATGGACAGTTTGTGTCTGCTGCACTAGGAACTGTTCCTGCTGCTGTGTGCCCTTTGACCCCTCAGCATCCTCTGGTTTCATCGTGGCTTTGTACTTCAACTCTAACCCTAGATGCACTCCTGACCCTGGCCCCTTAAACACCCATCAGACCCCCCGAAAGCTCACCAGGTCATCATCTATTACAACCTTGCTCTCCAAGCTTCATGTATTCTTCCTCTCCCGTTGTCAGTCTCCTCTCCTCTCCTCAGAGGGAAAAAATGATGCATGCGGAAAATAGAGAGTCAAGGAGGTGAGGGGTCAGCGTGTTGATTTCTTTTTTGTGGTGTGGTACAGTTGTGAAATTGTAGGAGATTACAAAGCCTTTAAATAGATGAACATGAGCGATATCAGTTTCCATAAGGAAACAATATGTGTTTACAGTGACAGAATCACAGCCTAAATATATGCTGGGCTGAACATCTGTTTGCTGATGGAGTCTGGACTCACTCATCTCACTCATAACATCACTCACTCCCTTCCTCTCTCTCTTCTCTCTCTGTCCTCTGACTACAATGGACATCTTTCTTTTTCATCTGTCTGGCGTGTGTGTGTGCTAAAGCTCTGCTTTTGTGCATGATACGGCTTTTGTGTGGTTCTGCTCAGTCTCCACACCCATCATCTCTGTGCATGTCTTCACTTCAGGCTGACTCTCTTTCCCAGGGTAACGCCACAGCTTGTGATGTGTCATTTGCAAACGTACGTACGTTCCCTGCAGTGATTCACATCTTGTAGTCCGTCTTCATCCTCTCTGCTTATCTTCTTTTCGCTCCACCAAGTGCCACTATGACTCACTTTTTTTTCCTGTGTGCATGAGTGTGTGTTTTTTTGTCAGATGTCTGATGCAGAACAGAGCACCGCTGGGGATCTGCGTTTAGTTTACACACACACATGCACCCTAACACAAACACACACACGCACACCTACACGCACACATGCCTGCCTCCTGCTCTCCATCCTCAATTCACTCAGGATCTGCAAAAGCTCTGTCATCAACCGGATGCTACGCTGTGATTGGCTGCCAGGACATTTTGTGTTACAAACATCACCGCTGAAAACTGCACCGCAACGAGGAATTCGCCCTAGCCCTGGGGTTGACAGACAGAGAGACGCACACACACAGAGGTAAACATGACCCCTGACAACAAGGAAGCAACAGACACAGGACACACAGCACTATATTGTGTCAATATCAAGTGTAGCTGGTAAAGTGATTAGAACTCTTGACTTGAAGTCTGACCACCAACTCTTTCATCTCCCTGTTTAACACACACAAACACACACGCACATACACGGACCAAGGCCTCTGGTAAAAGCTTTGTTTTATTTGCTCCCGGGCTGTTAGTGAACTTTATTGGCGCCATATCTTTTTACACTCATCTCAGCTGCTGTGTTTGTTCTGTGCACGTATATAGCCACACATGCATGCACCACGCATTAGCCATACCCCTGAACACGAGAGAGAAAGAGACACAGTGCAATGGAGAGTGAGAGAGAGAGAGAGAGAGAGAGAGAGAGAGAGAGAGAGAGAGAGAGAGAGTTGGCCGGACAGACCCTGCATCCTCTGGGGAGATTCCAGACATTCCTCTACTTCCCTGCCCACTACAAAGAGACCCATTCCCCAAGGCTCACAGCTCTGCCTCGTTACACACACACACACACACACACACACACACACACACACAACAAATCCTCCTTTTACAGTTTGCTTAACATTTTTTCAGAAGCCATTGTTGCAGCCTTACTAAAACTAAAACAGCTAAGTAAAGTAAAATGGATTGATGCCATCTTCACGCGCAGTGTGGGTCTGTGTGTGTGTGTGTGTGTGTGTGTGTGTGTGTGTGTGTGTGTGTGTGTGCGTGTGTGTGTGTGTGTGTGTATGTGTTGTGGGATGCATATGTGCTCCTGTGTGTCTGTAATGGGGTGTGTTGTTAAGTGGGTGTCTCTTCCTCTCTCCATTGATAGAATAAATAACAGAGCTTCCTCCCTCTGCTCTCTGACTCTTCCTGTTGTCCCCCTGGTAGAGGGAGGAAAAGACATGCCACTTCCATTTTTCTCTCACTCTCATTCTCTCTGTCTCTTCCTATTTTCCACTTTTTTTCACCTTATTTAGATTTTCACGAATAACACAGATAAGGAAATTCCGATCTGTGTTGCCACTGCATATAGAGGGGACATCAACAATCATACAAACAAACAACAACAAAAAATATTAAATGACAAACGAAAAAAGTGGTAGTAGTAGCTTTGAAGAAAAGACACAAGTCACAAGTGTTTATTCTTCAACCAGCTATAGTCTATTCATACACTTTTTACAGGCATTTTCATGCGGCCCATGATAGTGGTGTTTGTGTTAACTACAAACTAATTATACCTGTATGGCTTTACAGGACAGTGTGTGTGTTACAGTGTGTGTGTGTGTGTGTGTGTGTGTGTGTGTGTGTGTGTGTGGTGACCAGGTCCTCAGCATGAGAACAGCTGTTCAGAGCAGCGCTGGCCACACACACATGGGTCTGATTAGCACTTGGTGACTCCCTCCCTCCTTCCCTACTCACCTCCCTCCCTTTTCAGTGGGGGCTGCGGCATGCTGGCGGCACCAATAATTTTAATGCCTAGTCTGAGTCTGCCAGGAGCACAGGCATGCGTGTGTGCACCCACACACACACGCTGCACACAGACAAACACACACACACACACACACACACACACACACACACACACACACACACACACACACACACACACAGCCACAGAGTCCTGCCAAGAGAGGGAGCACAAAGCTCTCATGCTTTGATCTGCTCTTTTCCTTTTTCCTCCCCCTCCCCTCTCTCTTTCTCTCTCTGTTTACCCCTGACCTTCTCCTCTCCCTCCTCCTCCTCCTCCTCCTTTTCCCTCCTGCTCCACCACAGATGTTCTACCTTAACAAGTTCAGAGTTGACGTGTGGGGGTCTTCATGTCCTGTACTGCTGTACACTAATCCCCTTGTAAATGTTATATATTGCTTTTGCCACTTTTTTCTACCTCTCTCTCCCTGTCTTTCTTTTGGCAGATCCCTCCATCAGTCATTCTGTCTCTTTCTCTTAATGGAACAATTTACTGTACTGGCTTCATTGGTGTAACAGCGATTGAGGCGTGGCGGTAGACAAAAGTTACATTTTATTTCTGTATCTATCCATCTTTCCCTTTTTTGACAGCGCAAACATTTCTCTCTGTCCTCTCTGATATTGCAGTCCAGGAGGAAATGTCTTCCTAAGGCAGATTCCACATGGAGCAGATAACAGAGGAGTGGGTGTAATAACTCACAGTGGTAGATAAGTGTGTAAGAATAAGAGAAGGGAGACGATTTGGTGAGGAGGGAAGGAAAAGGGAAAGGCTTTGAGAAAGGTTGAGGAGTGGAATCAGAGATGGAGTTGGGACAGGAGATGGGAGAAGATGGTAGATGATCAGAAGGGAGTGAAGCGAACAAATACGGCGTGGGGGACAAAATGATCACATGCAAGGGAGAGCAAATGGGAGAGAGGGAGAAAGAAGAAAGTGCCCACCATGACTCATCAATCTGGCTCCACTTACCGCATAGTCCCTGTTTCTGTGTGTATGTGAGGAAAGAACAGTGTGTGTTCTATGTGTGCATTGATTGAAAAAAAAGCAAGACCTTGACATTAAACTTTTTTTTAAATTCTTTTAACAGAGTTTCAAGTGGAGTAGTTGTAAGTTAAGGCTAAACATAAAATGGACATTTATAATGAGTACAATCTCCATTCAATTCAAAATATGCTTTATTTGTGCAGTAAAATGTATTTGCCAGCCACAAAGACACAAGACAGACATAAATATGCATTAATATAAACTGACTACACAACTCACAGTAAATTCAAATTAATTGTTGAATAAATATGATATCAGTCTTTGTCCCCAGTGCTTGGGGTTTTGGCAGGCCGTTATGAATTTTGATACCATTATACCCCCCTTTTAGCGTTTCCTCCTTTCTTTCTGTCTCTCTGTCAGTTCCTCCATCTGTGTCTCTTTTCCTTACAGTACGTAGTGCTGTATGTAGTGTTTATTGTCAGGAAGTGCCGTGCAACAGACAGATACCCAGTTAGAGAATAGATTAGGACCTTGTGGCCGACTTCAGAGATCAAAACCAGCGTCTGCTGTCGCTGTTTTTATTTGTTCCAAGTGACTGCCATCTGGACAGACCCTCTGTTTCGGTTTCCTGCTGCTGGAGACGTCTTGTCTTTCCTCGTGGCATATCATGGAAGTTACAAGTCATCTTCATTTTCACAGGCATGAGTAAAAATTTTGTTTGTCCTTTTTTTTTCTTTTTCTTTTACATCATGTCAATATCATTAGAGGCTAACAGGATGCAAGTTTACAAGTTTAGAATGTGTAAGGACATTATTAGCCACCAGATGGTGTCAGTGCTCCACTCAGGACAGGGCTGATGCTGGACAAAGATCTCTAATTGATAAAAAATAGACTCCAGTAGGTACACAGGCAGCGGGTGGGCCCAGGTATTGTTGTATATTTTAACGTGATTTCCTGGGTTTCTATGTGTGTGTGTGTGTGTGTGTGTGTGTTTGTATTTGCATTTCCATTTGTGTGTGCAAAAATTTGCTTCCTTGTGCAACAGCTCAAGTCATCTTGTACCACTGGGTGGCTTGGAAAGTGTGCATGAATGTATGTGTGGTTTTGAGGAATGGGGATATGGAGCAGCTGTTTAAATGCTTTGTACAGTAATTGCTGTTGTGTGTGTGCATGTGTGTGTGTGCTTGTGCACATATGTGTGTTGTGTATGGTGTCATCACTTCGGCTGTGTTGTGGTAGACTCTCGGCTCCACACACTAGGCAAGTCTGTAATTACTCAAGCCAACGCTCATACACACTGTAAGCTTGTAGAGTCTGTGGTCCCCTCTCTCCCTCCATCTCTCTCTCTCTCTCTCTCTCTTCCTCTTCCCTAAACTCTTCCTCTGTGATTCCCAGTGTGGTCCCAGCTCTGGTTTGGCCATGAGATCTGTCTCCTTTGTTTTGGAATGTGTCGGTACGTCTAGCCAACTCACCCTCATGCTCACGCTTCACTGGAACACACACACACACACACACACACACACACACACACACACACACACACACATACATGTAGAGGTATCATAATGTATTGGCTTCTCTGACCAACTTAACCCAGCCAACAAGACAATTACACATGACTCTGTTTAGATACACACATTTTAAACAGTGAGCTAATACATACCAGACAGGTTTGGAAACAGTCCTGTCAGCATTGGGCTCTCAGTTTGTGTGAGCGTGTGTGTGTGTGTGTGTGTGTGTAAACCAGCTGTTGGTCCAGTCCAGCCACACCTGGGACTGCAGAGAGTTGCCAGCAGCTTCTTTGACCTCTGACATCCCTGCCTTGATACTAACACAGACAGGAAATTATCTCCCATGAGTCTCTCTTCTCACTAACATCCAATCTGAGATGTATATACAACAGTTTTTATATCTTTGATCAGTGTTACCTCTGGCCGTGTGTGTGTGTGTGTGTGTGTGTGTGTGTGTGTGTGTGTGTGTGTGTGTGTGTGTGTGTGTGCGTGCGTGTGTGTGTGTGTGTGTTGTTGTATGTGTGTGAGAGTGTTCCTATGTAGTTACTGCCAGCTGCTGTCAGAGGACAAGAGGCTAAGCCACATCTCTAACCAGTTTGAGAGCCTCCCTATCTCTGCTAACACAGACTGGGTTGCTGGGCACACACACACACACACAAACACACGCACACACACAAACTCAATGATAGCGAAGAATACACATACTGTGCATAGACACGTGCTTATGTGCTCTGTTCATGTATATTCCCTTTTCACCATTTCTCTCTCTCTCTCTCTCTCTCTCTCTCTCCCTCCCTCCATCTCTCTTTCTCTCTCTCTCCGCCTCTTTCTTTCTTCCTTTCTTTCTTTCACACACACACACACACACACACACACACACACACACACAGATTCCCTCTCCCAGCGTAGCTAAACTAGATTAGTGTGCATAAAGGCTCATAATCCCTGCTGCCTCCCCAGCAGGCAGAGAGGAGCCTGTCCTCCAAATTAGGTTGGCCTCTCTGGGTGATGAGTGGCTGCCAGCGAGGGTCCACTTTATTTGTGTGTATGTGTGTGAGTGGGTGTGTGTGCGTGTATTTTTGCATTTGTGCATGAGCTGTGAAGCACACGTCTCCAGCTGCTGTGTCACTTGTCCACACGTAGACATCCACCCAAAGAAAGGTCAAAGGAAGATGGCACTCAGATGGCACTATGAAACCAGTAGCACAGTGTTTGGTTAACTTAGTGTTGTAACTAACTGTATATTTATCTTGCTAACTATCACATGGCAAAAGTTGATATTTGACTCTACAAAAGATAAACATGAGTAGCTTAAGCACAGGATTTGCTTGTTAAAGGGTGACTTAGCAGGTAATGTGGTCTGGCTTAGTTCATACCTTTGGAGGGATGTGTTAGAGTTTTCTGTGATGCTGTTTCAGAGAACGTAAAAATTGTTTTAAGTTGTTTGTAATGCTAATGATATACAGCACATACTGACTCAGTGTGCGTGACTCCTTTGATTATGAGGCTACTTTTTGCAGCAGTTGTTGCAGCCTGAAAATCTGATTGTGACTGTGCTTTCGATAACTGTCGAGCAAAAAAAGAACAACAATGAAAACATACTTCTGTTTAGCTCCTCAGTGCATAGATTAGGGTTCTGTGTCTTAATGTACTTCCTCACTTGCTTCACCTTTTTTGTAAGAGAATGATATCATAGCTAGCAGGTGTCTGTATGCTGCAGGTACATCTGTTGTGCATAAATGATAAGACCATCCCACACTGTGTAGTCTAGAGCTGTATGCACTTTGATCTTAACTAAGAGTCTGACTTGACTCTGGTACATTTTTCTCAGTCATTCTGTATCTATACATTCACACAATTGTCTTTTGTTCACCTTCTGTGTAAATGTAATTCTTGCAGAATATTTAGCAATGCCTCACTCTGTGGTTGTCATTCCTGTCACAGTTCACAGGTGTGTGTGTGTGTGTGTGTGTGTGTGTGTGTGTGTGTGTGTGTGTGTGTGTGTGTGTGTGTGTGTGGCTGCATTTTTTGTCAGCTATAAACCGATTTAGTCATGTTTGAACTATACAGAAAGGAGGTCATTTTGACTGATTATTATTGTTATTCTTTTGATTGTTACACTTACTGATCTCCATTGGTGCACGTATAGCTAATCCAGCCGTCTTTATGATGTTGTGAATGTTGTCCTTCTGTTACCCTCTGTAGAGCTTATCATCATGATTCAGCAGGCTGTACTGGCTATGGGGCAGCACTCTTTGGGGTCTTTAGTGTGCTAATAGTGAAGGGCCCATAGGGAAACACAGTAATTGGTCTTTATTTATGCTGAGTGAAGGCTATGATTAACTAATATCACCCCTGAGTGTATATACACGCGCATATTAACACACATGCGGCACACACATGTACATGTGCAGTCACACACACACACGTACAGATCCCCTTATATAGTGTGTGTGGTAGTGAGATTGAGTGGAGAATTGAGTATTGAGCTAATCCCTGGTGGCAGGCTGGAAGCTCTGTAAAGCCACTGACAGGCAGTAAAAAAAAAGGCATATTGTAGTTCACTTACAGTACCACAGTGAATTGTAGGAGGAGGGGTGATGTTACCATTATAGTGTTTTAATGATTTTGTGATTTTGCAACACATCAAAAGGGGTGGGACAACAGTTTGTCAGATATGCATTAGTTCTTCCATGCTGTATTTATATACACAAATATGTATGTATGTATTTAGGAAAGCAAGGCTGTGTGTGAATGTGTGTGCATGTGTGTTGTTTGTCTCCTTCTCTGCCGCTTCCAAAGGAGTTGAGGGCAGTAAGGCCACGCTTTGTCTTTTGAAGAGACAGACGGCGAGCGGGGAAAGTGGTGCGTGTTGGGCTGCAGCCTACTAAACTTACACACATGAAGGCATTATGCGTCATTCACGTTCCGGCTCTGTTGTTCCGCCTCTGTATGCATGGCGTACCTGCCTGTGTGTGTGTGTGTGTGTGTGTGTGTGTGTGTGTACGTGCATGCTTATGTATTGTCAAATCCCCACAGCACTGGTGTTCTCATGTGTTTACTCCTAACGTAGAAACTGAACACCGGGCTGTAATCAGAGCTGCAGTGAGAGGATCACAATAACAGTGTTCCCTCATTATGGCTCCAGCAGATCACCTTTACCTCCTGTGTGTGTGATTATAGTTCCCCCCTGGTAGCCTTACAGGCAGCAGTGGTGCGTGTGGGTGCAGGCAAAGCGATCTGTGTGTGTGTGTGCCCCCATGTACATAGTATTGTGTGTACTTTAAAGAGCTTTGCTTATTTAGTTTTTTGGCTCAAAAGTGACTGCGTGGCTCTAGAAGGCTTGGTGACTGACATTTACATAGATACATTTGTTCGCAGCACACAGAAGCTTTTATAATCATCATGGACTTGGACTTTCATTCACACCCACACACATATCCGTAGGAGTGTGTGTATTTCTATTTGGAAAGTGAATGGATCACCAAAGTTGTTAGAATTCATCCTGAGGGACACATGAGTGTCTGTACCAAATTTTATGGCAATCCAATAGTTGTTCAGTCATTTCACTCTGAACCACACATGTCAACCTCATGGTGACAGGGGATCACCAAAGTCATTAGGATATATAGTCACATGAACACGAATGTGTGTGCAATGTTTTGTGCCAATACATCAAGTACATGTTGAGATATTTCATGATAATCCATCAAATAGTTGTTGAGATATTTCAGTCTGGACCAAAGTGGTGGACCAACCGTCAGACTGATATTGCCCTCCCAACAGCCTCACCACTAGCATGGCTAATAACTACAAGGTCCAGTTGACCTTATATTCACTTCTGTGGGTACTTCTGTGTAGTCCATGTCTACATTGATATAGTATTATAATAAGGACTGCAAGAGCTCCAGCTGTTGGAAGCATTGCTTAATTTGTTAGAAAATGTAAAGCTTACAGAATGTTCAAAAAGTCCGCAGCGAGCCCTGATTGGAGTGTATTTTTCTCCAAGCTGCTGCTGGCAAATGATTACTGTTCAGTTAGGTACACATCAGTTTCATCTGCTCCCAACTGATTCCCATTATTGAATTAGGATAACTTGGTCCTCCTCTCCCCTTCTCTCCCTCTCCTCTTGTTCTCTTGGTTTTTTTATATTATTGCATTATCTCCGCCTCCCTAACCCTCCCTCCCTGCTTTATGTGGCCCAGTAATGAGACAGTGACAGATTACCCTAAACCCTGACCACCACCCCCCAACCCCCCATCACCCTCCTCTCACACTGAAATAAAGGCTTGCAATGAGCTCCAATTTGTGAGTGCTGTGTGTGGATGTGCAAGTTATGTATGAAGCGTGTAAGCTTGTAAGCTCAGGTGACGAGGCTGTGATATGGTTCATGTGGTACAGATTCTTCAGTTTCTAATCCCATGTCAGACATTTAGTGCCAATTTGTAAGAGAGCTGGCAGGTAGACTAGAACCAGAATTAAACATCAGTAGGGCCCGGCATCACAGGGTAACCCGTAATATGATACTATCACAACATTTTGTACATGATAATGATGCTATCACCTTATGATGCCATAATCATCCTGTGTTGTATGTTGAGACATGATTTTCAAGAGATTGAACACCTATTAAACACCTTGCAATATAATGAGTTGGACAATTTCCATATTTGGAAACAAATTAATATCTTGCATTGACAATGCTGATGAAGTAAAGAAATGTAACTAACAGCCAAATGTACTTAAGTTTCAAAACTAAAAATACCCCTGCAGAGAAAGGCCTCTTTTGAGTGTTACACCATTATACATTAGTATTACTGATCGCAGTTGGTTGAGATGGAGCTAGTCTTAACTACATTATATAAGATACCTGTTGAGTAGCTTAATCTACAATGATGCATGGTTCAAGTTCATCACGTGTTTTGTATGAAAAATCTTAATTCAAGTAACTATAGCTGACAGATAAATGTAGTTTGAATTTAGTGGATATTTTCCTCTGATATGCGGGTCGTCTACATGTCGATGTGTCCTTGTGCTAGACACTGAATGCCAAATTGTTTCTAATGGTTTGGTCAGTTCCTTGAATGGTAAGGCATGCAAGGCCATCAGTGTGTGTGTGTGTGTGTGTGTGTGTGTGTGTGTGTGTGTGTGTGTGTGTGTGTGTGTGTGTGTGTGTGTGTGTGTGTGTGTGTGTGTGTGTGTGTGTGTGTGTGTGTGTGTGTGTGTGTGTGTGTGACTGGGTGAATTTAAGGCAAATTGTGAAGCACTTTGAATAGATGGGCTATTTACCATAAAATTGAAAAATGCTCAAGTGAAATACAAGTACCCCTAAACTTGTACTTAAGTACACTACTTTTAGATGTACTTTGTTGCATTCCATCTGAGTCTGTAATGGCTCAAATTATCTGTTCAACTGAAGAGGAAAACATACTCAATTGCCATGCCCTGGCAATAGAAAACAGGGATCTACCTTGAACTGCAACATGAACGCATTTCATTATTTAGATTTCACATTTAGAGTTTAAATCTCAGCAGCAAAGGAAAGACACTTAATACCTTTAAACGTTTAATAATGTGCTGACATTGATTATTTGTTCAACCCCTAAACATCACTAGAACTTAGACACACATAGGCACACATTTCATGCCGTTTCTTTCCCTTTCCATGTGTCTTGCTTTTCAACACATTTTCTGTTTCACTTGTCCATTATGTTTATCAGTTGTCCTTTAACTGTTAACCAATGTTGGAGTGTTTATGCACAGTATGTGTGAGCATGTGTTGGACTGTGTGTTTGAGAAGAGCTTCAGTAATCCTATTGACAGAGATGCAGCTTTGCTTCAGCTCAACAGCAGCTGTCTAGTTTGGACCGGAGGGGTCCAGTTCTCTTAAGCTGCAGGGGGAGTGTTGCTTCCACTCTTGTTGACCTGTGTCACAGTCATTAAAGGCTTTTATATATTTCTCTCTCCACTGTGGCTCTCATTTCCTTCATCTTTGTATTGTTTTATAATGCTTTTATGTCAGTCACCTCATTTGTTTGTTCCAACTGTTTAATATGTGGTTAACTATACGCACACACACCCTCTTCGCCCCCCCACCCCTGGTTCTGGTCTCGCAGTGGACTGCTCCGCCCCTGGCTCAGCGCTGTCTCTGTGTCTCAGAGCACACATTCATTATCTAATCTTCCTCTATGTTTAATTTACAGCCTTGGCTGCTGCTGCCATATGCTCCTTTTGTCTCTGCCTAACACACTCTCTGACACGCGTGCGCACACCCACACCCACACACACACACACACACACACACACACACACACACACACACACACACACACACACACACACACAAACACACACAGTACTGTAGCGTTGCCTCAACCTTCAGCGTCAGAAAAAAAAAAGCAAAACAAAAACAAACATGCCAAAGAAAGCCTGCACCCACCCCCCTTTAGCACCACTTCTCAACCTTCCCACAAGCTTGTGTTGACACAGACAGAGTTGTGTGTGTCTGATTATGTCTCGGTGTGTGTGTGGTGTCTGCTGTCTGGGCGTTCATGCAGGGTTGCTCTGAGGAGACAGACTGACCAGTTTGAGGTGAGAGACCTTTATACCGGCAGGTATTCTTCACTTTTTTTTCCATCATCATCTGCTTACTCCAATTGCTTCTTGTAGTCCTTTTCCGTCCCTGTGTATGTCGTAATAAAGGTGTGGTCTGCTTGCATCTGGAGCATACCTGTTGCTTTAGATGTCACTAATTTTTTGTTCTCTCTACTCAGTATTTTGCACTGCAACAGCCAAATACTGTTTTTTGTATATCTGTGCACAGGGTGAGGCAGAGCAGGGATTGCAGACTGGTGTGCTCATCCAGGGGCAGCTAATGTAGTGTCACTGTGAAATATAAATGGGCCGAGAGCAGCCGTGCTGTAGATGAGCACTCCCAGGCCTTTTTAAACAGTGCTGCTGTGTGAAGAGCCCCTATCCTTATTCATTTTCATGGCTCTGCAGTCCCGCTATTGACTTAAAGTGCAGCGATGCAACCACCTACTCCAGTGCATTTGGGAGATATAATGAGCTACAGCGACAGGAATTTAAATACAGTGGAGTGGTGAGGGCAGAGATGAGTGAGGGTAACACAAGTGGAGCGAAAGAGTGTGTTTCCTGTTTGCTTTGCTCAGGATGGGAGTGAACTGCTGCGTTGTTCTCTGTTCACTTTGTCCCAGCCGCTGTCGTTTTTCTCTACAGCCATCTCTCTTTCACAAGCTACTTCCTTTGCTCTTCTGGCCAGTAACACATGTTCTGAAATGACGTATTCACACAGTGAGACACTTTCAGCGAGGGTGTGTATGTGAGAGAAACACACAGAAAGAGAGTTTGTGGTTAGCAGGGCTTTCTCTCTGGCTCCAGAGGCCCTGGCCAAGTCAGCGGTGAGGTTTGGCTCACTTCTCACAATACGGCACACACAGGCTTGCACACACATACACACACACACACAGTCTCTCTGTCTTTGTCCCTTATACCTCTCTCTCTCTCTCGTGCACTGACCCATCAACATAAGTGCTCTTTTTATTTTACGTATGGTACACCCACCCTGCTTGCCTTCCTGCCCCCCAGGAAGTAGATCATAGCTCGTTTTAATGGTCTGACTGTGTCCCAGGATAAACTCTTAAGTTGTTCCGCAGTGAGACTCTCTCGTTACATTACACCTCTACAATACCAAACTCTCTTTCTCTCTCTTTCCCTCCAGTGCTTAACGAGACAAAGAGCCATTGATTTAGCAGGGAGTACAAAGAGTTAGGAGTGATCGATCTTGTTAAGCCCACGGACGCACTCTCTCAAGGATTAGAAGAGAGGGAATGTGGAATGGTTGCATGGAGGACAGAGAAAAAAGAAATAGAGAGAGAGATGGATGGAGAAAGAGAGGGAACACAGGCTGGGAGGTGTGATATAGAGATATAGTTTCTTAATGTGGTCACAGGGGCTGTACAGGGTAACTATTAATGTGGCCTTAAAGTCCATCAGACACCCTAACAGATCCAGATGGGGATCACTACCAGGTGGGCTGCAATAGAGAGTGAGGAGAGGGGGTGATGAGATGGAGGTAGCGCAGTGATGTATGAAGTCTTGTGGAGTTTGTGTGTGTGTGTCTGTGTGTGGTGGGGCATTTTATGGTTAGGCTGAGGTCTGCCTCTTGGGGCCTGCATGGGAGCCAACTGTGTGCATGTTAGTGTGTGTCTTTGTGTTTGTGTGCTGAATCCCTCGCTAACCACACTGCCATTTTAAGGAAAAAGCTAACAGCTACTAGTCTGGACTGTTGACTAACAAACAGCACAGCACTGGGTGGTAATCACATCCAGAGTAAATGAGAGATAGTTTAAACTTGAGAATCTGCCATATATCATGATGCCCATTCAAGTTACAAATCAGAAATGTGCATTTGCATTGGATAATGTCGCATTACATTACTTCAACTTTCACCCGATTTGTTTCTGGCTGTATATACAAGATGTTAGAGAAGTAGATAGATGGTTTTAATTCCAGATGAATAGGATATTGTGAATGAGGAACTTTCCCTGAACAACTGTTGTCAAGATGCCCTTTACCAAAGTCCCAGGAGTCACAGTGGAGCCTTTCAGACCTGCTCTGGAGCAGTCGTTCCCAAATTAAATATCATCACTAGATGCTACTTTTTTGTAAATCATAAGGCAAAACATTTGTGAATCACTACTCTAGAGAACTGTGGTTGTACTGGGCAGCTCCTAGTTATGAATGACACTGTATGGATGTGAATCAGGGCAGTACTGGAAAAGAGCCAATCAACTTTCCCTTTCTTTCTTTCTTTCTTTCTTTCTTTCTTTCTTTCTTTCTTGCTTTCTTTCTTGCTTTCTTTCAGACTCTCCCTTCCCCTGTCTCTCAGTCTCTCCTCTCTGTCAAGCTCTCTGTTGTCATTCCCAGTGCCGCCTGTCATGCTGTGACAGCGAGAGCGCAAGTCATTGGTGAGCAGAGCCTTTAAAAGGAAGCCACTTTTTTATGAGCAGACATAAAAACACATGGAGCCGGCGCCGTTTAAAAAGACATCACACTTCCCAAGACAGCCTGCAGAGAAACAGAAAGAAAGGATGGTTCGGGGTGTTGGAGGTGGAGGCGGGGGTTGTCTGAGGAAGTAACAACGTACCACACAGAGTCAAAAAGAAACAAAGCAGTTGATCTTTTCTAGTCTCTTTTTTTTCTTCCTTTATACCTCTACCGTCCTCCTTGTATATACAAGCAGCACACATGCAGCATATGCTGAATGTCTTGAATATTATATCTTAATCATGGCTTTAACTTCATATATCCACACACATATATAACAGGTACTGTACGAGCCACAACTTGATAGTGCGTCCTTATGTGCATCACTGTTGTCTGTTTATGTAACTTTAACATTCTCCTCAGTTAATGCTCAAATCTGTGGACATGTAGTGATGTTGAAAGTTTCTCTGAGTCATCTTCACTGACTCTTTCACCCCAGTGCTAAGTATCTAAAGACAGAAACAGAAAAGAGCACAGGGACATATGGTATGAGGTCAGATGATTGCAGCAGTGTTAGTGAAATGTGTTATCTCCTTATTGTGGCTTGGCTTTGCACTCCAGAAGCGGTTTTGAGTTGATGAGTTGAGCATGATGCACCTCCATGAAGCAGAAGCTGGCAGGCGGTAAAAGCCCATGGAGACAGAGTTCTGCCCAGGCCAGGGCCCTTCGGCTGGCCTGGGGTTTGGAAGCCAGCCCCTTCTCACCATGGAGAAAGGGTTGGTTACTGCTGCACAGCTGGGCCCGAGGATCACTGGCACTGCAACCGATGTGTGCGCGTGTGTGTATAATCATTTGCATCCTGCCTATGAGACTCACAAATATCCCTGTCGATAAGATGGAGTGTGAGATTAGATAAGGCCTTTCTTTCTGTAGGCCAACATTCACTGCATGTTTCTGACATCTAGTCTAAACTTCAGAGCGAGGAAGAGGTGATGACATGAATATAAACCAGTGATTCTTTGAACTGTTGTCTGATGTGAGGCATATAAATAGATACAATTTTCTATCTTCTATATGTCTGATGAGTTTGTATATGATAAAACTGATGATACAAGCATTAGTATGTATTGACAAATCAGTGTGTCACAATCAGATAAGGAATTTCCCATTTGGGTCGTAAGTTGAAAGGGTTTGGCCCCTGTATAGACTACTCCACTGATTTTAACATTGCACATTACACATTGTCTGACTCACAAAGGACAGTTTTAAAAAAGGATCACAATCGAACCAGATATATTTTTTATTCCATGCATTCTTCTTCAAAACCTGGCGCCTTCATCACCCACAATACAACTTGACCACCTACAGCATGGTCAGAGATTTGGGTGTAGCTGCTTATTTAGCCTCGATCTGCAAGCCTCAAGCAGAGATGAAGAATGAGCTACAGAGGTCTGGTAAGATCACTTCTTTCTAACTCCACATCTGCAGACTTTTTTACTTTTCAAACTTGTAGTCTTCAACCCTGAGCCCTGAGTGACATCACTTTCTAAATATATCTCATTGTACCAGAGCAGGGTTAGGCAACCTGCGGTTCTGTGGCTGTGTAGCCCCTCTTGAGTGGCTTTGACAAAAAATTATATGGAAATGAATAACAGTTGTTGTTTTTTTTTTTGACATTTTCATTTATCATTGTTGTAGGACTAAAGTGATTCTTACAGTTTTCAATTGTAAAAATGTGTAGCCATTACACACTGAATAAAAAAATGGTTTAACATTTCGTCAACTAAAATGTGAGTCAACGTCAATAGCAGTGGCTATCAGTCTTTAGTCTCCTCAGCTAGGCTAGCTATCGATTCCAAATCCAAAAAAAGGAAATTGATCTACAGTAGGAAATTAGATTCTAAGATTCAAATATGTTATGTGGCTTTTTTTGGCCACAAATTGCTTTGATTGCTGATGTAAAGCTGACCCCAGAGGCAATGCAATGCAGCAGTTAGTTTTTTTTTTAAATTTCACATTAAAATTAATCAATGTGTCTCCATGATCCTGCAGTTAAAACAATCCAGTTAATTAATTCAGTATCAGTTAATATAGCCTATGCTTCCAAACCCTGGATTATTATTTGGCAAAACACAATAGACACACAATGACACTGGTACACAACCACACACTAGAAAGAATGGGATCTGTGTAGCAGGTACAAAACCCTGCTCCGCCTACATGACGTGTTGCGTCTGTGTACCATGTGTTTCAGCCGTAAGGCAGCAGGAAATGTAGTTTTGGGCCAGCAAGCATTTCTTCATACTGCATACTTTGTTTTTTGAATAATTTATACATTTTTGGCCTTGAGAGTTTTGTGCCTTTTGGTGATTACATTAGCTTTTGGGTGGGTGGGTGAGGGGCTACACTTTTCCCAAATGTTTTTTGAGGGCCGTTGACTGGTTTATTTTATTCATAGCTTACCTGCTCTTATGTACGTATATGCACGAACATAGATGCACAACACCAACCGTCTGTACATTAGCACAAAGTCATGCACTAATCTACTGTCTCTCTTAAAATATACTCAAGACCAGCAGATGTAGTGACACAAGAACCATTTTGATCTCTCGCAGATAAATAATAATAGTTCTAATAGGTATGAATTATACATGGAAAATGTGACCTGTGATTATGTGATATTGGAGGCTGTCTATTGGTTGTTATCATTGCAATTGGCGGCTTGACACGGTGATGAGTGTTGAAGCATTAAACATGCATGGATGCATAGCATGTGCGCACACACAGACACACCTAAATCTCTCAGCTGTTAAATGTAACACACACACACACACACACACACACACACACACACACACAAGCACACACATATTGTGGTAAATCCATCATAGGCTCTGTGTCCCATTCTGCCAGCTGCTCACTGCACTGCTACTACGTCTGTCTTGTTGCTAGGATACATACACACTCAGGGAGTAGCTCACCCCTTGTCATACACATTCTGTTTGTGCCCATATGTTGCCAAGGTGCCACTAAGTGTGCACATGCACATGCGCCTGAATACACTCACATTGAACTCTATGTGGCCTTGTATACCGTACTCTAAATCAAGAGAAGAAATTCTCTTCTAGTGTTATCTACAGCATCACAGTTGGTTTTGTTCGACCTGGGAAGCATTTATCTAAAATTGAATTTTAATACCAGGGCTTCATAGCCGTGTCCCAATGAGTTAATTATCATTTTAATTGATTCTAAAATTGGCAGTGATTGGCTTCTCTTTCTTCTCTGCTGTTAACTCCATGGACAAGAGGGGGCAGGATGGAGAGCACATTGCCAGTGCACAAGTACCATTAGAGGGCGCTATCTGTCTATTTACCTCATTGCTTTGATAGTGTAGCATCACTTCTTCCTTATCAGTGAGGATACCTCGACAGAGGCTCTCTCCTCTCTTCCTTCTCTTTACCTCTCTGCTTGGCTCCCTTTCTGTTGTCTTTTTATCTCTTCCTCGGCTTGCCTCTCTGCTCATCCCCCACCTGCTCTTTCCTTCCCTCTTGGTTCCCCCCCTTCCTTTTCTTTTCATCCTTACCTGTCTCTCTCCTTACCTCCTACCTCATCTTCTTCTCACTTCTCTGTCTGCCTCTCTTCTAGTCCCTTACATTGCTGCCAGTTTTTGCCCTCTCGCCTCTTTTACCTCCTTCCCTTCCTCCCTTCTCTCAGTTTCCCCCTCCTATCTCACATTCCCGCAGCAACAGCAGATGAGATTCCCCTTTACAGAGCCTCCTTTCCCTTCATCTCTTCCTCCCTCCCCATTCTGGCTACCTCCCCCTCTTGCTCCATGCATTCATCACTCTTGCCCCTCAGGGCTTTGTTCTGCCTTAATCAGGAGCTTAAGTGTTGCATTCTCACCCAGACAATGCCTGCCATTCAGTCTGGGCCTGTGTAAATAGGTGCGCCCTGTAAGTGTGCCAGCGGGCATGGCATGCCAGCCTCGCTGCGGTAGTGGTGATCAGCCATAGCCCCTAGCTACAGGAGGCACTGCTCCACAACGCACACACTCACAAACCAGTAGCAGCAGGAGGTGGAAGAGCAGAAACTTACTGAAGGCTGTCTTTGAAGTGCTGCCATACAAAGGCATGGATGGCCAAAGCAACACACACAACACAGGCATATGCACATGGGCACAAACACTTTTTTCAAATGGAGTGCTGGGAGAGGGATTCTTTTCATAATCAGCCATTTGCCTCCTGTCCTTACTTGGCCATTTCCTTTTAATTTCCTCTGCTTCTGACTTGCGGTCTTGACTTATTTGTATTTCTTAGTCGGAAACAGCCCTGTGTTGTTTTTGCTGGCAAAATAGCAGAATAGTGACTAGAGGGTTATGTGTGCGGGAGACCAGCAGCCTGTTTCTTGGCCACCTGGCATGCTCTTTCTAGGAGGCACTGTAGGCCTCTCCCCAGCTGGATGATGCTTGCTGTCAGACTGGTGTGTCACATCCAAGCAAGCCAGCTTCCTCCCAATACCCAACCATCTGTCTGCATCCGTGATGGCACTCTACCTGCAGATGGAGAGAGCGAAAAAGGAGAGGTTGACAAACATACTGTATGTTGGAAAAGGAGAAGCCAACATATACACACAAAGAAAGGCTGGCGAGTATACCGTGTGTGCAGTTTATGCAAAAACCCAAAGCTCAGTAGTGCATATCCATCTAGCCTTTGACTGTATATTCATATCAATTTCCAACTTACAAAGAGAGGGAGAGCCAGAGGGATAGAGAAGATAAAAGAGGAAAGGGGTGGACAGACATACAATCGTACAGTAGGCACACAGCATGTGACACACAGAAAGAAAAGAAAGTGAGCCCACACTCGCCCATGCTATCTATCCTCCTCAGATGGCCATTTGGGCTTGTTAATCTATCGCCTGGTAACAGAGACAGCCTATCAACAACAGCCACGCCCCTCCGCACATGCTCGTAGAGAGGGACTCATTTGGATCTTTGAAGGGAAAAAGCACACACCACACTAAAGTACACACACATACACACACGCACACACGCACGCACGAACACACACACACACACACACACACATGCAAAACTCCCCACAAATCCTGGCCTGTCATTGCTCTCCATTGTTTGGCTGCGGTTGCTTTCTCCTGGTGTGACTGCCAGCAGATGGCTAGCACTGAGCTGTCAGAGTCAGCCTGGGGCCCACACACAGGCCTACACACACACACACATACACGCGCGCACAGAAAACACTCACTCATACAAAGAGTGTCTTATTGCACATAGGACATATGCCAGTGTCCACTTAATGGCGCTAGTATTGGCTCTATAATACTCCACTAGGTCTGCTTATACTTCAGTTTAGAAAGTACATACACTCACACTATTTTATTCTCTTGCTGGTTTTCCACACGGTTTTCCACACACACACACACACACACACACACACACACACACACACACACACACCACACAATTATACACACACTTGCTCCTGTGGAGCCGCTCAGCTACAGGTGCCCCTCATGACCCCTCTCACTGTAATGACTGTGTAATCTCATAAAAGGGCCGCCTTACCACATTAGCATGTGTAAAGGCCATTGTGTTTGTGTGTGTGTGTGTGTGCGTGTGTGTGCGTGTGTGTGTGTGTGTGCCTGTGCATAAGTAACTGTTTTGAATCTTACTTCTGCAGCCATCCTTTGCATCTTTGTGTGTATTTGTGTTTCTGTGTTCGTGTGTTTCTGTGTGTGTGTGTGTGTGTGTGTGTGTGTGTGTGTGTGTGTTTGAGTTTCACAGTGATTCGATGTGTGTAGAAGCAGGTGTCAGGCCTAATGGAGTGTGTCGGCGCAGTGTAAAAGCAGCTGCTGCGGCTCGGGGTCGTCCAGGGGTGAAAGGTCAGGGTTGAGGTGAGGAGTCGGCTGTAGCTACATGACATTCCTCCACTCACTAATCATAGCTCTGATGAATGGCTGCAAAGTGGCAGCTGGTAGACAGGAGGCTGTGTGTGTGGTGGTGTCAGAGGCAGATACAAGGAGGAGGATGGAGAGAAGAGAGGAAAGGGGAGGGGAAGAAAAGGGGAGGAGAATGGGGAGGTGGGATCTATACGTTGCAACTAATCTCGCACACACACATTCCCACAAGCAGGCAGGCCGAGTATTGACCGCACAGGGCGGTGATCCTGAAGGAGCTGTACATCAGAGAAGACAAGCACAACAACACAGGCTTTTGTCAATGTCTGAAACTCCACACATATGCACAAAACTTCTACGCACACCCAAAGGCTCACATGCATGCCTCGTCATCCTCACTCTCTCTCTCTGTCTCTCTCTGTTTCACACGCCCACAAACACACACACACACACACACACACACACACACACACACACACACACACACACACACACACACACACACAGTTTGTTGTGTCTGCAGAAAGCTGGGACTAATGACAGGCTTTGTGATGTGTGTATGCTCACTCAGCTGCCCCCTGGACACACTTTACCCACCCAGCAGAAAACAGCCCTTTGTGCTCCCTCTCTCTTTCTCTCTCTTACTCCCTCCTTTCTCTCTCTCTCTCTCTCTCTCTCTCTCTCTCTTTCCTTCTATATATGTATCTCTCTCTATCTTATTCTCGCTGTCTCCCCACTTTCTTCTCCCTCTGGAGAATAGAGTTGTTTTGCTGTGCTCTGCTGTATATATTACCTACTGTATATATTTTCCTGGGGCCTGACAACAGATATATGAGTGCAGCAGTGTTTTTGGCTGACACCAGCCTTTCATATTTACCAGTAAATAGAGCAATAAAGTCTGAACATAAAAAATGTCATTTTGATACAAATGTGGTTAATATTGAAGATTTTCATATTGACACCATGCCTTGTGATTTGATGTGCTAAATCATGGTCAATAAAATGGTAAAAAACTATGAGAGTAAAGAATATGTAGTAACAATACTGGAAATACAATGATGATGATTGCTTCTCTGTGTCAGGATTGCGCCCTAAAAGTGATTTGACACCGTTTTTCCCATTCAACTATCCAACATTTATTGAAACAGTATTTCACCAGAATATACAGGATATCATTTGGATTGTTGAGTCGACTGAGAAAACACTTTGGTTTGTGTGTTTATGTGTGTTTATAGAGTGTGTAGTGCAACTGGCCATGTACATGCATTTTGGCATGTGTTTTTAGCAATAAATAAAAAGTTTAATTCTGTTTGTTTGGTTGGAATATTAGGATGTATTTTTCTCATCAGTTGGATCTGTTTAGGGTTTTATTAATAGGTTTAACTTATTATTATGAATCTACTGTTTCTGTGTATTGTGCGTCTTACCATGTGTTTTGTGATCCTTGATTATCTTCAGATTTTATGTAATTCTTTTAATTTAATTAAAACGCCTGTCCAGCAAATAATAAACTACTCTAGCATGATTAGTCACCCATAGTATTTGCACATTGTCACGTATCTTCTGCTGCTTGACTTAAGGCAGGAAGGATCATTACGTAGTTGACATTAGCCACAGAAGAGGTGTAGATTTTGCAATCAATACTGGCCCACATACGGTTGGGACAACTACATATATTATGCATTTTGAAGTATTCCTTATTCCTTACTCCATTCACTCATGAAAATTAGACAACTATGTTATGTCTTTTCCATCCTAGGAAAAATATCAGCTCGTAGAACACAACTGAATGATTCACATCAGAGGTGGTATACCCAGTGCTGACTAAAAATAAGTAGTTATACTCTGTATACCCTGCACTACACCACAGGTCCTTTCCTGGTTAAATGATAAAGATAAAGACTTTGGCAGTTGTCCCAATCTAGTCTCTCGTACTCAACTGTTTCTGGCCTCTGTAATAAAAGGAACAGTGGTCTACACAATTCCTACTGTGCCGCAACTCATCAAGTGATGTCAAAACAGGTGGTGAAATATCTTTCAGTACTCTGCCCGTGTCTGTGTTAGAAGCTCAGAGAAATCTGTTTGCCTCTGTCACATCAAGGTGTCCGTTCATGTCTGTTAAATAAGGCATTTTACACAAACATGCCACTGTTTTCTTCTTCCATCCGTCCCTCTGATTTGTTAAACCACAATGAGCAGGCTCTCTGTCTCCGTCAGTCTGTTTATCTGCCCATCCACTTATCCCTCCTCCTGATTTGTACCCTTCCATCTTTCCTCTGCCTCAAATCTAAATGCCATCAAAGAGAGTCGACTGAGATTTCTGTTCATAATGTCACGGTGCTGCCCAGAGGAGTGTTTTATATTGACCCAAGAGTCTGTCTCCAAACTAGCCTTTCTTGCTACATGTAAACATGCTCTAGACATAAGCAGTAAACACAACATGCATACTTTTTCAGGTCTAGAAGCATGTAATTCATAACAAACATGTAGGATATTATAGGTTCCCATCTATGAATTAAAGGCAAAATTTAATGATTTCATTCATTAATTTACTCTACCTGTTTTAATCCTTTGTATGGTCATGGTTGGAAAGCACATCATTGCCAGATTGGCCAACAGGGCTAATTACTACTGCTTCTGTTACTCTTGCAAATAATAGTTGCAATAAAATATAATTTGAATAATTTTGTGCAGTTTAACTCTTTGGCCACACACAAGTACAAAAGGACTTGGTACTGGGCTGTTTCAGGTGTATTCTCAAATCCTAGAGGAACCGGAAGGAAAGCAATGTGTGTGTGTGTGTGTGTGTGTGTGTGTGTGTGTGTGTGTGTGTGTGTGTGTGTGTGTGTGTGTGTGTGTGTACACGTATTTAGTGCCGCACTGAAAAGCAGACGGTCAAACGGTCAGCTTGTTTTTGCTCTGACAGCCAGGCCAAGCAGGAAGAAGCCAATCGATAGCACTTACCCTCTTCCTGCTAGAGTTCCCAACAGACTTGGGAGTAAGACACAGCCCTGCAGTCATCGTCACAAGCTGTGTGTGTGTGTGTGTGTGTGTGTGTGTGTCTTTGCGTATACATTTGACTACCTGTCTGCACACACTTTTTTATATAAAACATTGTGTCTGAGGCTGAGTAAGATTGAGTGCATTTATGTTTCTGGAACGTTGGCCCAAGGAAACGCTGCAGTGCCATAAAGGAGCATTTCTCTTGAAATTGACATCCATCTAGCTTCTTTTCTCCAGCTTAACCTATCTACATCTCAGTTACTAAATAAAATAGTAGTCTGGTAACCTTGAATTTTCAATTCTAAAGATAAACCAAAGGAGATAAAACAGACAGGAGTAAAAGACACTACACATATTCAATCAGATATATGCTGTGGTACTAAATCCTAAATCTGAATCCCTCTCTGCTCCTGCTCTGTGTATTATGACCTGCCTTGAAGCAGGGGAAGAAAACGTGCCCTACAGGGATCAATAAAGTGTCACATGGTTATTGAGGCACTTGTCCCCATGCATCCTGTTCCCGGGGACAAATCAACACAGGAAGGGGCAAAATGTTTACTGTGATACATCAAATGCGGTGCTTCCCTTCCTTTGAGCTCTGCTCTCCATCAGGATGCACGTGTTTCACAGTAATGACATGACAGGCGTTTGAAGGGCAGGATGGTAGTGAGCGCTGAGGTCAGATCACTTTGGCTGATCCACTGACCTCCAGTATCCTTTAATGCCTGGGAGTTTGCAGGTGTGGTTGGACCGAAAACGTACTGCTGATGCAGTCTGAATCTTATTAGCAATTATAATGTTTGCTGAGGTATTTCTTCGGACAAGAGACTGAAGCCAATTTCAGCTTGCTCCAAGGTCGTGTCCAGGATCAGTTCCAGTGTTGCAGTAAGAGTTAGTCTTTTTTTGTGAACTGTGTTGTAATTGGAAGTGTTTTATTTTAGGGGAATGCAGGTGGAGAAACATGATGAATTTGGACAATATTTTACATTTTGTAGCTGGGGGGTCAGTATTCCAGCACTGTGTGTGAATATTCATTTGTGCACGTTTATTCTGTTATGCAGACAATCAAATAATATAACCAAATAATATATAATATATAATAATAATAACCAAATTATTATTTTATTTTTTTCAGCTTAGTAGATTGAAGTGGGAACTGGCTAAAGATGGCAGATAGGAAAGTTGGTGCATGCATGTGCACCTCTGTGTGTTAATGTGAATCTATTCTTACCTCATTGTGTCCATCCAGCTTCCCTCAGATGAGCCTCAGTCTGAGGCTTGCTTCTGTCGGACTTCCTGTCCTTCTGCCTTTGAGTGACCCAAGCCTGACCTGTGTTTGGGCTCTGGGCCTCCTCGTGGCTACTGTACGGGCTTGCATGTATGTGTGTGTACGTATGTGTGTGTGTTTGCGTGTGGTGGGGTTTAATTTGAGCCCTAGGCTAGGACACGACTGCTGCAGAGACCATTCAGGCAGAAAAAGGAAGACATGGGAGCTGCAGGGTGGGCAGAGAGAAGAGAGAGAGAGACAGAGACAGAGAGAGAGAAAGAGGGCAGGACAGCTGAAAGAGTAAGAAGAGGGAAGGTTGGAAAGAGAGAGAGAGTAATGGACAAAGAGTAGCGAGGCTCTTTTTAACTCAGTCTCCGTGGAAGAGAGATGTCAGTCTGTGTCAGTTCGCTCCACTAACCAGCCTGTAGCAGGAGAAAAAGATCTCTCTCTCCCTCTCTCTCACACTTTCTTGCTTTCTCTTCCTCTCGCTCCCTCCCACACCATTTTTATCTACTTTCTTCTCTCATATCTTTTGGTGATAGCTTTTCTGCCTCAGTTGAGAGAAGCAGAAACACTCCACAGCTCAGGGGAAAACAGCAAGACTAAGTAAAAGACCAAGCAGTGAACCAGCCATCTCTAAAAGGCAGGCAATGTATAGTGCAGGCCTTGTTCTGATCACACTTCGGGTGAGCGAGAACGGGGTGCTCCAAATGCTGTGGAGTAAGGCCCTGAAGGCAGGGCACGCTGCCGGCTGAGCAGCAGCGCCTTCCTTCATGTTTTGAGGAGGGCAGCACACAACTCTTCAAACACAGAAGGGATCAAATCCTCAAATCCCCTGGAAATGTCAACCACGTTTGAGGAAATGTCAGTAGAGCTGAGAACACGCGCAAACACACATCGGCCTGAGCGTACGCACACACAGACACCCGCACTCCATGGCAAGCCACCGTGGCAAGAATGGCAACGTGATATAGGACAGACACGTCCTGTGGGTGAAATCGACTTCATCTCCTTCATATTCCCAAATCTCAAGGGAGAATCACTGTATGCCTCTGGAGGTTTTTTTTATCCCCAATAATGTTGAAATTGTAATCTGTGGCATTTTCACATGAATAAACATCTGCTTTTCAACTCTCCAACATAAAATGATGTAACACAATAGTGATTCAACCAGTTAATGCCAGTGTGGTAAAGACATAACAACAGCTGGATTTGGCACCAGAGGAAAAGGAGGGATAATTACATGATTTATTGCTTTGAGAAGTATTTCAAGGACCAAATTAGCATTTTATGATTTACTCTCTCTCTTATTCACATAAATTAGATAATATGGAACGCTGTGTGATAATACAATTAATTTAATATCAGAACTCCTCATATGTAGATCCTTAGCCGCATCAAGTGATCTCATCTGCAGCCACTGACATCATCCTGTGTTCCTATTGATCTATCCCCAACCCCGCTGACTAACTTATCGACATCCTCAAGTGTATTTCCTGTCTAGACTGTCAGCAGTGTTTATGGATGGCCCTGCCCCCTGGTGACACACACGCACACACACATGTGTACCCACCTCCTCCGCTTATCGATGTATCCTTTTGCTTTTGACTCCTTCTTCCTCCTTAATGAATCTGGTAGGTGTTGAACTGCAGATGTTGTGCAGGGCTCAA
Organism: Dicentrarchus labrax; assembly: GCF_905237075.1. Taxonomy (NCBI): domain Eukaryota; kingdom Metazoa; phylum Chordata; class Actinopteri; family Moronidae; genus Dicentrarchus; species Dicentrarchus labrax. The sequence continues at coordinate 19,318,053 of NW_026136719.1, read as the reverse complement.
GTATCGACGGGCAAGGCCGTGATGAAAGAGTTTGTCCCTGGAGAGGCCTGGGTTAGGTCACCATGAGTGTGTGTGTGTTTGTGGGAGAGCGACAGAAAAAGAAGAGTTATTGTTAGAGGGTGTGTTTCTGGATGATGTGTAAGTGTAGTGCCCCATCTCTCCCTCTGTGTCACTACTAGGAAGTGATATTGAGTCCAGAGCAGGGTGCTTGAGTGTAAGACAGCGTCAGCACTGCTTCAAGAGGTTGACAGGTGAGATGTGGGACAGGCAAATGACTGGAGAGGTTGGGACTGTCTTGATTGACAAGCCTTTCTCTCTAAGACACTCAGATACATGCTCACAAGCACTCACTGCCTCATGCAAGCCTGCAGGCCCTCTGTGTTTATCTGCAGCTTCATATCAAGATCTGCACTCGGCCGCTAATGTCTTGTGATCCTTTGAGGGCACACAGTACTCCACACTGCTATGTGATTTCTGCTGGCTCTCCATGTCCTGCAACATCATCCATTACCAACTTCCTCCTTACCGATTAGAGGAGATAATGCTGAACTGTGGAATTAACCTCAATTAGTATTACCTCTCTACATCTTTCTCATTTCACCTCCTGACTCCTGCACTGCGTCTTACATGTCCCTGGTCTATTCCTGCTTTATTCAGAGGGCATATATCAACACAAGTGTGCATATTAACTCACAGTTGTTAAGTTTAAAAAAACAATAATATAGCTTCATTTTAGCTTCATTTAGCATGCAAGTTATTTCTTAGTTTTAGCCATGTTAGCGGCATTGGTCGAGACTGAAACATCTCAACAAGAAGTGTCATTAAAGTTTGTACATAAATTCATAATTTTAAAATGATAGATCTTACTGACTTTGGTGATCCCCGTTCGTTTCCTCTAAAGCCACCATGAGGTTGACATTTTTCATTTTCCAAATAACAAAATTAATTTTAATAACAACTTCTGGCAGACATTTATGTTCCCCATAGGAGGAATTGTAATAACTTTGGCAATCCCCTGGCTTTACATGTAGCACCATCATCAGCCACCATCATTACCATCAGCCTCAACTGTACTTTGTGTTTAATGCTAATTTGCAAATGTCAACATGATAACATGCTCAACAAATGGCAAACATTACTTGCTGATCATCAGCATGTTAACATTGTCATTGTGATAGTGTTAGCATGCTGATGTTAGCATTTAGCTGAAAGCACTGGTGTGTCTAAATACAGCCTCAAAGAGCTACTAGCATGGCTTTAGACTCTTAAGCTTGCCCACAGTAACATTCTGTTATGGAACAAGGCACGCTGTGAGTAACTATGCCCCTCCCTATATGTATGGGCATAAATGAATCATTACAGAGAAATGATTGCAACAGCTAATTATGTACCATCAAATCTTGGCATCCCAGCTTGTTCTTTAAGGCCAGCATGTTGAATGTTGCTCTCCGCCATCTGTTTTGGTGGACAAGAAAAGCCACAATATCTCAGTAATTAAATTATAAAGGCTCATGAACCTGACCATGGCCCTGTTTCAGGTCAATATCCTTCTCCTTTTTTCTTTCACAGTTTAAACACTTTAATATATAGTGTGAAGAATTCCAAACATTTATATTCAACATGTTATTTTACTTTTTGTTTTATAGTGCTTACTTTTATGTCAGGGACTTTTCCTTCCATCTACCTACCTCTACTATCACATAATATTGGCACACAGTTACACTTACGTGTTAAAAATAAGAACTAGATAACTCAAGCTTTTTGCTATTACATACTCCCCTCCTTAGTCTGTCCAATCCTCGACTGTTAGTCCACCTACAATCATAATCATATATATATATATATATATATATATATCACAAGGAAATTACACCATTACCATTACTAACCTAGCAGTTGATTGACTAAAGTAAAAGTTAATATGAGCTGTTGAGCCTTTAAAAAAAACCCTCTGCCAGGGTCCTCCCCTAAAGCCCCTCGCGTGTGCACAGAATGAGACCTGTATGTATGTTTATTGGGTATGTTTTCTGGTAATCCCGAGGCTCAGACATGACTATTTACCTGCAGGTTTTATTTTTTTACATCTGATGTGTGTACAGATTGGGCACCCAACACGTCTGATGAGGAGATAAGTAAGGAAACTTGACAAAGCAAATAAGTGAATATACCCAGTCTTTGGTAACACACACACAAACACACTCGAATGAGAATCTCAAAACTTCAGTGGCATATTACAGAGAGTGCGTGGGAGAGGTGGATCGTTAGCTTGAACAAAGGGTGAGTTTATTGTTAAGTGAGGTCTGTTTAAATGGTATTTAACTGCTGGCATGGTGGAAGCAGCTGTCTGGGCTTGAAGAGAGGGCAGGTGGGCAGGTCTGAAAGAGGCAGTTAAAACAAACTTCCAACAAAAAAAAGTCCCCCTGACCAGCAGGTGGATTTACATATGGGCCAACAGCCAAAACACTTATCAGTTTTTGTGTCATAGCTGCTGTTGTGGTTCGCCCACTCACTCTGTAACTGTAGGAGGAAGCATTGATGCTTCTTGATGCTCACAAACACCTGCATGCGTGTGCGTACACACACACACACACACACACACACACACACACACACACACACACACACGCATGCAATCAAAAAAAAAGAAAAAGAAAACGCTAACTACTTCCCCCCTGGCTCCTCATGAGAAGTCATTAGGAATGTGTCTGTGTGTTTTATTTTTAGCAGTGTGTGTTTAGGAGTGGTAGTGGAGTCTCGTCAGTCTTCAGGGCCCTCCTCTACTCTGTCGCTCTGTGTCTCTGTCTCCAGCTGAGAGCTATGTATATTTCATAAGCCCAGGGTGCCTTTTTGTCTTAAGATGCGCTGCACCTCCCCTGCCTGTCTCTCTGCTGCTCGTCAATGGTGGGAGCCATCACAGCCTCTTTTAAACTTCTCCCCCACTTCTCTCTCTCTCTCCCCTCGCTGACAGCCACCCTCTGCTTCTTCCTCTGCTTTTCATGGTCAGCTTGTCTCTCTCCTGAAGGCTCATCCCTCTTTCCTCTTTCAGCTGTGTAGGGGAGCAGAGTAGAGCACATCCAAACAGACTTGGACTGTCAGGAAAACTCTTTCTCTCTCTCTGTCTTTCTCCTTCTTTGATTCTGTCTGTCTGTGTGTGTTGCGGCTCTGTCGCTTCTGGGAAGGGACACTTCTTCACCCAGCGCTGCATCCCCTTTAGTTGTTGTCTTTTTATAGCAGAAATCTGAGTGCTGTGACAGCAGCTAAAAATGGTTGCACCAATGATGGGCTACAGCAGCAGTTAATTGCTATATTTGCACCACTGGTGCATTGGTGTTTTATTGTTTAGATCTGATTATTATGTCTATGTCAATATTGCTGTTGTATCCCCAATGATGGTCAGACATTTGTTTTCTGTAACATTTCCAGGTCACCATTTAGTCATTGTGTATAGCAGAATCTGCATCTTGAGTTGTCGGTAATTAGTGTAGGGGACTTATATTGAAGTCACTCATTGATTCAGTAATGAATCAACTCCACCTCTGTCTCAGAAGAAGTTCCTCCTTCATTCCTTGTATGTTAATTTATGTCTGTATATATTTCAGGCGTGTACTGTGATTGAGAGTGCGGCCGGAGCCAGTAAGGAGGTGGACTCTGGCCCTTTGCAGCCTGCAGGTGACCACACTCCTCACCCAGTGACCTTGGAGCCAGAGAAAGCTGACAGAGGTGAACTCCCACTTTCCAGTGAGTATAACTCCCCCAAAGGCCAGATCCAAGTGTACACTGTTTCTATGGTTTTAAGCTATGTCTTATAAGTGCCATTTTTTACTCTATTTTCTCTGTCTTCATCTTTTTTACATCTGTTTTACACAGTTCCTGTGGCTTAATCCTGTCCAGTTTACTTATAAGTCCTGTGTATAGGTCGAATGTGACTGGAGATTTCAGTAATTTCACACCACTGTGATCTTTGATGAATGTTAGTACAGACCACTACAATTATATAGCCTTGTTTCTATTCTCCAATCACTAGCAGCATTATCTGACACATTCCTAATGTTTAATGTTGCATTTTTTTATCCCATCACTCTGCCTTGCCACAACTGAACATACAGTAGTAAATGCGATGGATTAGTCTTCATCATTCAACCACTAAGAATAAGCCATGCTCTGTGTATCTCTTCACTTAGCAGACTTCTTAACTCTGCTTCCTTTTTCTTGTGCGAGGTGTCCTCCTAACCCTGCTGTGTGGCAACACAGGAAGTAGTAAGACCCCCGGAGTGAATGAGATGAGGTCTGAGGCGGCACTAACGCTCAAATCGAAGTGACAAAAACAATCTTTTGAGTTCTTCTTTTCAGTCTTGTTCTGTCATGTCTTCTAGCAGCTCATCCTGTTGTAACTCTTCAACCACGCACCTCCACCATTGTATTTTATCTATATTATATACCTACAATAGCTATCACCCCCTCACCCCTACCAGATTAACTCTTCGTTCGTCCATCTTTTGGCATTAAAGAGTAGAACCCACACATGTTGCTGTGTGAGACCAGAGGAGATAATCATCATTTCCCTGCAGTTTGTTTTGCAAATGTCCTTTCACCTCCTTTGAATGCATTGTTTAATAGCAACTGCTTTATCAACAATGCAAACCAGCAAACCCACCCTGCCCACAAAACGTACACACAAAGACTCTCAAACATCCCTCCGTTGTTATTTGTCGCTGCATATGTATGCACACCCTATCTAACTCTTTTCTTTCGCTCAGTTTTCTAGATACTCCTCTTGTTAGTCTTGGCAACGGATTATGGGTTTCGTGGTCTCTTTCATCCACAATATAGTGTTCAGCCAGATAGATGAATAAGCAAGTTGTTGGGATGCTGGTGAAGGAGAGGATAGTAGTGAGAAAGTGACACTTAGAGATTAGCTGGAAGATGTCATGATGAAGCAGGCACGGACACAAAAAAAAAGTGACATGTGCGTGTCTATGTGTGTGAGCATGCCCCGAGGGAGGGCATCACTACAGTGGGTTTTGGAGCTCAGTGCGTTTATGTGGAAAGTGTTGCTGTCTCCTCTTATCAGTGTAGCTGGACTGCCTTTTCACTGGGTATATATTCCCTCTCTTTTTCTCCTTTTTTACGCAAACGTTTATCCTTATAAACACAGGAATTTTGTAAATCTAATTTTCGTAACTCTCCACTGTCATTTTTTGTTTTTTATTTCTCCCCTTCTTCTCTACCTTTCTCTCTTGCTCACTGCTCTCCCTCCTGCGCAGGCCACTTTCTCTCTTTTCTCTAAGGCTATTTCTGTTTAGCCTTGAGGGCCCCCATGTCGTTTACAGAAACTCATCTCAACCTCTCCTTCCATCTGAACCCACACACAGGCACACTAGCTCAACCACAACACACTCGGTGACACTTGGTTAAACAGTCATGACAAAGTGGGCCACCACCGCACATCCACAGACACACACATGTACAGGCAGAAGACTGAACGTTCCTCCCAGTGGTCTAGTGTGGGTTGAGAACAGGGTTTTCATGAGTTATTTAAGCACTCTCCATCATGCGTGTTGCGCTGCAGCTCACATTGACATGACACGGCCCATTTCCTTCGCTCATGCTGGAAACGTGACACAAGACACGCTTGCGGTGTTCACACAGAATAGAGGAGAGAGGTGCACAATCAGTCATGATCTTAAGACTGTTGGGTTTCAATGATTAAACTGCCCACTATGCAGCAGCTAGGTTAAAGGGAAAAGCTGATGATTTTAGACAGTTAATGTTACACAGTGGTGCTTTATAATATCCGCTGGGTTTTAATAGTGTGAATGTGAATATTTAATGGATTAATGGTCACAGCTCTATGATTGAAATGTTTGCTTTGACCAGTAGTAAACAGAGAAAGGAGGGGCAGTGTGGCATTAAAGATGTTGGATGTGGGTACTGTAAGTCAGTATGTGAGCGAGAGTTTAGGAGATCTATAATAAAATAATGAGACCAGAAATGTTTCAACAATGTTTCAGACAAGAGGGTCCCCATTTTCTCATTTCAAATGTCCCTACATATTGCGGTCCATCAAGAGCCGCTATCAGACAGGAAACAGGCTTGGAGTGGGGAGGATGTGACATCTGGGCCAACCACAATGTGCTTCAGGCCCGGGGACCCGTGAACACGTTCTCTGAACGCTTCACATACATCAGCAGTTGCTCAGGCTCAAAACAACCACACACTCAATACATCACTATTAGTGGTGAACGCTCGAGGTAAACCGCCCTGCTGTAGTGTCTGCACAGATAATCTAATGGAGGGAGGGAGACACTGGACTAATATAAAGCGCAAAATACATGGTGAGGAAATCTGTATCATTATTCTCTTCATTTGCCTGCACTGTTTAAAGCATCTATCACTCTTGTGTAAATTTAACATTTTCTCAACATTTATTCTGTTCCCCTCTTCTATTTCATCACTGTCTTCATACACAAATATATTAACCTATATGTATTTCTATGCTTGTGTGTACATATGTGTCTTGGAATTACACATGCTGATGATGTGATTGTCATGAGATAAGCTGTGAGTGTGTTTTGATTGCAATGGCGCAGCTGGACTTGGCAGACTTGGCAGTCTTGTGCGCTTGGCTGCTGGCCATTTCAATACAATTACAATTACCCATCATGGGAGCATGGAGCATCACTGAAGATGGGATGTGGGTGCTGGTTGGGGCACAGAGGGGGGTTTTCACAGTATCTGGCAACCCACATTTGCTTGGGAGTAGGATCGATGTCTGAGCTATCTCCCCAGCCGCTGTGGTTAACGTTTCACATTAAGAATCTTGCATGGAGAACGCAGCAGTCAGGTTCAATCCACAAACGGCCATGCTACAAGAATACACTGCACAGTGCACACATGCACACAGACACACACATTAAATGAGGAACAGTCTGTCCATGGGAGGGTGATTACAGCTGCCAATCCTTGTATCTCTTGCCCAGAGAACAGAGCAGCAGGTGGAGGGATGAAAGTGCACAAAAAGAATAGAGCTGAGGGATGACGGGAGCAGTGCGCTGGGAGGTGGGGAAGGCAGGAATGGGGAGGATTGTGAGAGGAGGACAAGGACGCTGAATGGAGAGATGACAGGGGATGTGTTTGGAGAGAGAAATCAGAGGGTGACAGAGAAGGCATGGAGAGGAATACCACTGTTTGTCCCCCCTCCTCCCTTCCACACACCCTCTTTTCTTCTTTTATTTTGTCCCCCTCAGTAGGGATGGCAGAAGGGTGGGCTAACTTCGAATGACAGTGACAAGCTTGCCACCGCTGCCATGAAGCACAGCAGATGGAAGTGTGTGTGTGTGTGTGTGTGTGTGTGTGTGTGTGCGCGTGTGTGTGTATGTGTGTGTGTGTGTGTGTATGTGTGAGTGAGTGTGTATGTGTGATTAAAATGCCACTGGAGACCAGGGTATACCAAGTCTCTTGGCAGCGCCACGCTTGGCAGAGCGCCACCTCACTGCCCTCTTTTTCCAGCCCAGCAGAGTGGGCGTTGAGGTGTGTGTGTGTGTGTGTGTGTGTGTGTGTGTGTGTGTGTGTGTGTGTGTGTGTGTGTGTGTGTGTGTTTGTGTGTGTGTGTGTGTTAAGTGCAGGGAGGCAGTCTCAACAAACAAATAATAATTCACAGTGTTCCCATTGTCTGCTCCATTATATCTTTTCTTCAGGGGACGAGCGAGCTGGATGGCCTGTGTGGCTGTTTTTTCATCCATCTATTTGAGTAATTCAGTAATGAAATGATCACAGGATTTTTGAGAAACAGAGCTCTGTTCTGCAGTGTGGCGCCAGTCCTGGCGGGCATGGGGGGAATTAGTCAGGAGACAGTGGGTTTGGCACTGTGCCGTGGTTATTAGCCACTCACAGGGTGGGCACGGGGTTATGCCCCGGCTCAATCACTCACTGTGTTTGCATGTGTGTGCTTAATGTGTTTGTTTCTGTGCGTGTGTGTTTGTGCGTGTCTAGCATTTGAGTCAGGATTCTCCTCTGATCACACTGACCTTATTGTGCAGTCACTTCTGGTTGATTTGTACCCTTTCCAACACATTCCTCTCTCCGAAAGGCTGAGAAACAGTCTGTTAACCCCCCTCTTTCCCCCTCACTCACTCTCTTTCACTCTCTCGTCTTCCCTCCGGATGGGTTTGATTTAGTGAAGTGTGGTTTTCCATCCAGAGCCTGGGAGCCAGAAAGAGTAGACTTAGGGAGAGACCTATAGATTCACAGCCAGCGGAGCACGTCATTACTTGGCCATAGCTCATCAGCAGATACATCAGCAGGCTGGAGCGCTAATAGATGCGAGCTGTCGCTGTTCAGGAAGTAATAAACCTCTCTCCATTTCATCTCCTTAATTATTTCCTTTTCACGGATTGCATGAGTTGCACTGAATGATGACAGCAAAATGCATTAGTGTGTTATGTTATTATGGCTGAATATTTGGCTGCATCATACAGAATGCTATATATGTATTGGCCTTAGGAGAAGTTATATTTAGGCTTTGGTGAGGCCACCCGATGTGAGGTTAAGTCTCGGTGTAGAGCAGTGAGGTCAGGTTACAGACATGTTTGAGCAGTAGCCCTGAAAAAGATGACCACTTAGTGAGAGACCTCCAGACTACTGACCTTTGACCTCGGTTTCACCAGGAAACAGGTGTTCGAGCAGGATTAAGCTTGACTGCCTTCACGCTCATACTCACAGCTGTAAGTGGGCTGTGTTGTGTATCTGTCTCTTTTTATTTACAGAATATGGACAAAATAAAAAAAGAAAACTTACAATATAGTGCACCACCACAACATACAAAAGTTGAGTTCAGTTCATATTTGGGCACAAGTGAAAGCATGGATGTTTTATACAGAGGAAAATGTTTTATGATGAAATCAGTTTTTTTAGCTTAATAGCTGAGTAATATTTTATTAATCCCTGATGCTCTTGTCATGTTTTTCATCCCCTCCTTTACCCTCTCCATCTCTTGTCTTTATATATCTTTTTCTCTCCCTCCCTACCTGCGACTCCATGACTTCAATCATCCCTTCCTCTCACCCAGCCTCTCCGTCTCCACCTCTACCCTCTCTCCCTCCTTTCTTTCTCCTCTTCGATCTCTCTCTCTTTCCCTTCCTCTCAAACTGTCCTCCACTGTCAGGCGACTTGGCTGAGACTAAGTGCTTTTTGCTGTCTCGCTGCAGGTGGGACTGTAATAAAGCTTGTCAGTGGGAGGCATGGGTCGCACTGTCACATGCTCTTTGCCTCCCCTCTGTTAACTCACTCCTCCATATCTCCCTCCAACCACCACCCCCACCACTCTCTTCCAAGATCCTCTGCTTTTATTTCTCCTCTCTCATTTGTCTGCCTTTTCTTCCCCATTTCGTCTTGCTCTTACCCGAAATTGTGCTCCTTGACTTATCTCTCATGTCTCCCTCTCTCTCTCTGGTTTCCTTGCCAACGGCACTTTCAGGAACATGATGAAGAAGAGCAGCAACAGGAGACACCCCTCTCAACATAACAACCCCACACACATACTCAGGCACAGACACACACACACACACAATCCATGTAAATGACTCCAGGTGAGGTTGTATTGTTTGCCCAGCTGCTCCTGCTAACCAGCCTCTACTGCTCCATAGTAAACCAGCAGGCTGCATGGAAATCAGCTTCCTCTACACAAAACAGTTCTATGTTCTTCCTTGTCTTTTTATGTTTGCTGTTTGCGCACAGTGTATGTGCTTGTATGTTTATTTATATGTGCTTGCTTGTGACTACACATTACACTCAAAGGGCATCTAAAGGTTAGAGCTTGTACACTATTTGCATGCATGTTTTTCAGACTCATTTAAACCCATATTCTTGACTGTGTGTGTGTGTGTGTGTGTGTGTGTGTGTGTGTGTGTGTGTGTGTGCGCGCAGCCCTAAATAGAAATGGCTTGTACACAGTATCTTTCTTGTTAGAGCCACAGGATGGCAATACTGAGCCCCTTCTTTAAAGGAATCCTTCTTTACTTCCTCCTGCAAGCCACTGTTCATTCACTTGCACACTCACACTCACATACGCACTCGCTGCTCTCTTTAGTCTGAGTTAGCCCAGGCTTGTGTAAGGTGACAGAGTGCAGTGAATAATTTAGTCCTGGCCATGTTAATGGCTGACAGCGAACATGGCCTCTCTACTCCACTGTTGGCCCATTACTAGTACATTCTGTTTCACTCTCACTCTTTGTTCGTCTCTCTGTTGTCCTCTATTTTCCTACATTTCCCATTTACAGTATGGTGTTGTGACAGTATCTAGGTGTCTCTTTTTTCTAATCACAATAGTATTGTATGAAAAACTGAAGGAAAACCGTCTTATAATTGTCTCCAACAGAAATATAAATATGGATAACAGTAAATATTTAAGGGGTTATATGAATTTATCATTATGTTAGCACCACTTTCTGGCGGCTTAACATTTTTGAAAATGTTAATAACATTGAGGAATAAACACCTTCACCTCTGTTCTAATTTCTTATTCTGCTTTATTTTAAAGCAATTATTGACATATGCCATTCAATAGCTTCTTTCTAAGCTATTTAAAACCCCCCACCTGATCCGCCACTAAATAGCATAAACAATTTACAATTACCTGACAGAAATATTCTGAAGATTATTTATTTTAGCTTCCCTGACTTTATTACTTCTTCCTAGTGCCAACAGTCACCCAAAGCAAAATAATTATACAGATATATTTATTTTGCAAGATGAAATATGAAGATTTTGTCAAGGGCAGCACAACTGTTCTGGTTGGCAAAACTATACACAGGAAATGTTCATTCACATTCATTCTTATATTTACATCTCTGGATGTATTTACAATGTAAATTAGTTGGTGACTTGGTTCTTCATAATGTCTTTAACAACGTTAATTAACCCCACAAGATTAATTTTGACAGGTCATTATTAGTTAGAATCTCTGAGCATTGTTAAATTCTGTGACATTTTTATCTCTCTAGCTCATCTCCATTTAACTATATTTTCCTGTTCTCATATATTTTACTTCCTCTGTGGTCTCCCTTTTCTGTTTTTTACCTCATCTTCTCCTACCCACCCTTCTGTCCTCATTCTCTACATAAACTGTTGAGCAGATACACAGGAAATACGTGTATGTGCGTGTGTTTGTGTCTGTGTGTGTGTGTGTGTGTGTGTGTGTGTGTGTGTGTGTGTGTGTGTGTCTGTGTGTGTGTGTCTGTGTGTGTGTGTATACATGTGTCTGTCTAGCCCCAGTCAAGCACTATTAATGTTATGATTGCCCCACTGGGCTTCAGTTCCTGTGTGTGTGTGACGTGGGTGAAGAATATATGACCCTAACGCTAATGCAATCACATACACTAAACAAATTATAGTCCCCTCCTTCTCCATCTCTCTCTTTTCATTTCTCTCTCTCTCAGTTCAACCATGAGGATGTTAAATGTGGTGTACGTGGTTTTCAGCTTGTACAATGTATGTTTTTTGTAGACCCTGCCTCGCTCCATTTTTCTCTCTGATACGATCAGTATGAGTGTGTTTGGGGCAGTAGGAGCCATGGAGCCTGGCATGGCAGGCTGCAGCAGCACTGAGGTCTGGCCAGGCTCAGTCAGGCTCAGGGGGGATTGGAAGTGACGTGTCCGGGGTGAAACACCTCGTACTTGGGACTCCCCACCAGCCTCTCTGGCTCCAGCCTGGCTGATAGAGTCCAGCTGGGCATGGATAGGAGTTGCTCCATATATCTCCTGGCCCCCTCTCTCCTCTCATCTCTTGAGCATCTGTCTGTCACATCAAAGTTTTTCTTTTTACCTCTGATGTTCCCACCACTTCTTGTTAGCTACATTTCATCCGTTTATTTCTTTAAATCACTCCTCTTCTCTCTTTTTCTCTCCTGCTGCTTTTTTATTCTTTCTCTCCACTGCATATCACACATATAGTTTACCTCCTCCTCCTCCATCTCTCTAACTCTCTCACACACACACACACACACACACACACACAAACACATCCACATCCAGAACCCTTGAAGTGGGGTCATGATTGAGGCGTGCTGTTAATTAGCCGGCAGTGGTTGTTGTAGCAAAGCGATGGTAGGGTGTAATTAATTAGGTGGCATGTGCACAGTGGGAGAAAAAGAGGGAGAGGAGAGATGGAGTGGGAGAGAAATACCGGCTATCAGTCCTGCTTTTATCCTCTGAGCTCAGATGAGTTCCCCTAATGAGAAAAAATGAGATGCTCCCAACCAGGGAAGAAAGCATTTTGTCCTTTACATGTTCTCTCTGTCTCTCCTCTGCTTGTCGTTCTGTCACTGCCTTGTTCTCTTTTCATCTGCCTATCACATCCGGGCTATTGCTAGTGGGGTGCCAGTGAGTTGGAGTCAGCAGTCATAGATCTCCCACAGTAGAATGAACACAGCCTCTGGGACACATCCAGACACACTCATACAGTGCTGACAGCTATACCACACATCAGAGATGGTATATAGAAGACAAGTGCTTGCATTTCTGTGCATTTGTGGGAGTTTATGGGCTTTTACAGGTACCTATATTGTACTGGCTGCATGCCCAACCGTATGTGTGGTGGTGGGGTTTTTTTTATGAGAAAAACAAGGGAGACAGAGAAAAAGAGATAGATGGAGAGATTTCAAAAAGGCATAGAAAATGTGGGAGGGAGGCAAGAGGTGCACAAACACTCACAGCTCTATTGATCCTCTCCTCAGTTCAACACTGACTCCTTGACCTCATTCTGAAGCACCTCTGTGTGTCTGTGTGTGTGTGTCAAAGGCCTCAACATTGTGCGATGTATCTGTTTACAGTAACCGCAGAGAACCTCAACTGGTGTCAACCTGTACCCTTTAACAGCATCATGAATATTTAGAGCCACACAATGCCCCGCCCTCGCACCGCACTCTTCCCTCCAGCAGACACACAAATGCATGCAGCACAGCCAACCCACCATATCCAACATACACATTTACACTCACACACACACTCCTCCCTTTATAGTGTAAACTGATAGTTTAATGGCTGTCTGTCCTGTCCTGTCCTGTCCTGTCCTGTGTGACTGAAACTGTCCTAGGCGACAGGTTTATGGACAATTTGGCAATGTCAGCAGAGACGGACGGCTATTTACAGCCCTGCGTTAGACACTTCGGACACTGGCAGTTAGCATAAATCCACTGGCGGGATCAGCCAGTGGATAATACACATTGTCGACCACGCTGTAACGTAAATCGTCAAATACACACATACTGTAAACAGCAGGTGATCACTCAGTCAGCCACTCAGTCCTTTTTAACCTTGTTAATACTGCCGTCCACACACAGACATACCTCACCCGCAAATGTCACACACATGCCGTAGATCTGTATCTCAGTTATTTACGGCCCCCTGCCATCACGTTAACAACCGGCATTGGCTTTTCCTCTCTCCGTCTCTCTCTCTCCCCACCTTCCCCTCCGTCTCTCGTCCCCTTCAACTATCATTTAGCTTTACGAGGTGTCCTAAAAGAAGCCTGAGGTGTGTGCCCCTCCTTCCTCCCCTTCATGTCAGAGATATTGATATCCTCCATAAGTCAGACGTGCCTCTCTCTGTTACTGAGGAGAAATTGATGACATAAGGGTGTGACAGGAGGGGAGTGGGGCTGGTAGGGAGTCATAGGAGTTTGGCTGTGTGTGTATTGGAGTCTGTGTTTGTCTGAGGCTTCCACAAGTGTGCGCTGCATACAAACGGGCTTATTAAGGGAAAGAGAGGACTTGGTTTGACGAGGCGGCAGGTTAAGCAAAGGAGGAGACCGCTAATCGAGAAAAATCTGAGAAAGACACCGAGATCTGGACAGACAGGAAGGAGGAGGGAGGCAGATCTGTTTCTTTCTTTATGAGCTTTCCCTTCTGTGTGTGATACTGTTGCTATAAACAAGAGGTTAGCTGAAGAGTGGCTGTTTATGAGGTCCATCTCTCAGAGTGAGCATATCAAAAAGCCAATGAAATCCTGATCAGCCTCTGTGTGTATTTGTGTTTACTTGTGCGGTTGTGTTATCCATCAGAGCCATTAGTAACCATCTGTCTCACACTCCAACAGGAGAATCAAAGCCAAACAGTCTTTGCATTGTATCATGTTGTATGAGTTGTCTTTTACTGATGTGTTTGCCTGTGACTGCATTGATGTATGTGTGCATGTTGCCACAGAAGTTACAGTACTGTATGTCCTGATGAGTGTTCTTACTATCACAGAAACACACGTGGTCATCGTTCTCCATAGAGCTTATACTTACATTGCTCTGTGTTTTTGTGCAAACTACATTAGCATACGGTGGGTGTAGCTACTAGAGGGGATTAGAGTAATCTCACATGAAGAGATACTAAGTCACCTTCACCATGTGGTTGGTCCAAGGTTGAGTCATGCTAACTTGCTCAGTGCACAGAATTTTGTTTCTTCTGATGTGGCTAAATGGTCTGATTAGTAAACTTGTTTACTGTGTGGGTTTTCTTTTTGTATACTTGTCTGCCTGCGTGTGTGTGTATGTGTGAACGTGTTTGTACGCTCTGACTGCGGGTGTTTTTTTTCTATTCCACTGGGGATAAAGAAAAGGTTTGTTTGATTAATTAATGCTGTTAGACATGAATGTAAATGATCAAAGGAGCACATTTGCATTTTGTGTTTAATTATTCATGAGCTGCAATTGCTCATGAATTAGGACACCTGTGAGGGCTTTTTCCTCTCAAGCTCAGACACTCACTCATGCACATATACACACATGTACACACTGACACACACAGGCACATCCAGGGATGTGACCTGGTGTGTTTAACCAGACCTGCTCGTCACCCCTGTCTGTGTGCGCTGCTGTGCGCAGGGATGCAGGTCACTGCGGGTTCATGTTGGTATTATTAGGTTATGTTGCCGCTCTGGCTGGGGTTCAAACGTTCTGATTAGGTTACCGCGTAGTGCTAAAGCTCAGGCTGTCACCCTGACTGTATGATTCATCTCCATGGAGACAAGAGAAAAGCTCTGATCTAATTACCCCTACTGCTGCCATCTCAGACTTGAGGAGAGGGCTGGGTGGCGTGAATAAGGTGAGAGGAGGACGATTGAGGAAGAGGCACGGTGGCAGCACGTAGAGGTTGTAAAAAGAGGGATACCAGTAGTGGAGGAAGAAATATCAAGGGCGAAGAGAAGAGCATGATCTGATGCTAACAATAGAGAGCTTGATAAAAGAAGGTATTATTTGTCTTCTTTCTTCCTCCTCTTCCTCATCTCTCCCCTCATCATCAGCAGCATCCAACTGCTGCACAAATGGGCCCTTGTTGCCATGGATATGAGCAATGGTTCTCCCGTTCAGCTCGATGGGGCTCAGTGATAAATGGCGGGATGTGGAGGAAGTTAATAATTTATCCCGGGGAGGGAGCGACCATTCTGGGGA